>NC_136490.1:146563017-146578017 GCF_053919585.1 Euprymna scolopes
AAACATTACGTTTTAATTGTTTAGTTTCTTTTCACGGCATTGTTTACATAAAAAAGTTTGTTTTAACTTTTTCTAAACTGTTTCATTTTTACGACATGCCTCAACGTATTATAAACACCCTAACCTCCCCATGTTAAAAAAACGCCCTTCCATAAACCTCGTAAGCCGTTCTTAATATGGGGAGGTTGGGGGTGTTCATTCCGAAAGCCGTTTTAACATGGGGAAGTTAGGGTGTTTATAATATGCTGGGGCGAGTCGTAAAATTAACGAAGTTGCTATCTATTATTTATTGCAAAAATTGCTTGAAATTTATTTATTTGACAAAAAAAAAATTACATTTTGGTACTCCTTGGGCGTTGAATTCCATGGCGACCAGCAGAAAAAAATAATAGTCGCTCCCTTAGTCCCCCACACCACCCCGCACGTAACATATTTTATTTACTGACGTTGCCGTAACTAAACGATTATTTGTCACATTTACAAACATTTATTTATTTATTTATTTTGAAAAAAGTTTTACTTTTTATGAATATTAAAAGAAAAATGGGTACTCATGCAGAGAGTGATCCATGCTGAAATAATAACGTTATTATTTAAAAAGCCATTCTTAACATGGGGAGGGTGTTTTGTACCTATTCTGTATTTTAACCTTGCAATTGAATAAAAAAAAACATATCATAAAACTTTAATTAAACGTGGAAATACAATTTAAAAAATAGCGCGGATCACTCTCTGCATTAGCACCGAAAAATGTTACGAAACATTTATTAATAATTTCTCACTTTTACAAACATTTGATTTTAAATTTCTTTTTAAATGACGACTTTTATCGACTTTTTTTTTAAATATCCCCCCCAAATGGTGTTTATTCCGAAATCCGTTGTTAACATGGAGAGGTTGAGGGTGTTTATTCTGAAAGCCGTTCTTAACATTTGTGGAGGTGGACCTAATGTAAAAAAATAAATAAATAAATTATAAAAAAAATAAATCATTTACTGATAACTTCTCACTTTTACAAATATTTTTTAATTTACATGCGCGGATGAACAAATTGTTGAATAGTGCGAAAACAAAACGTTTTTGTAATAAACTTCGGGATAATTTTTTGGGTAAATATTTACATTTAGGTCCACCTCCACAATTTTCTTTTTTAAATGACGACTTTTATTGATGAATAAATTTACTTCTCCGCAACTTTTATTGATAAATAAATCTACTTCTCTGCCACGGGCACTGAACCCCTCCTTTTTTTTAATAGTATTTTCGGGTGGGTATTCTGACAACAAATATCAGTTACATTTTGCAAATAGCCCCCCCCCTCCAAAAGTGGTGTTTATTCCGGAAGCTGTTCTTAAGATGAGGAGGTTTGGGGGTAATTATAAGGTGGACCCAATCTAAAAAAAAAAACAAAAAAAAAGTTTTTTATGCGCACATAAGCAACTATTTTTTATTAACTTTTTTTTTACTTTTTTATTTAAAAATTAATAATTTTCAATGAATAGAATAATAAATCATTTATCATTAATATGTGTTTTTGGTTTTGTGTTGAATGAAACTTTTTTTTTCATTACAACAATAATGAACCAATTTAAATCTTCCGGAATGCGTTTAAGGGTTACGAAATTATCAATAAATCGTTTAGTTACTAAGCCAACGTCAGTAAATAAAAAATGTTACGTACGCATGCATTAGCCTTGACTAGGGGGGGCTAAGGGAGCGACCATTAAATAATTATGCTGGTCGCCATGGAACTCAACGCCCAAGGAGTACCTAAAGTGGCACTTATGCACTTATGTTATCGTGCTATTTTTTAAAATAGTATTTTTATGTTAAATTCAAATTTTACAATATGTTTTTCTTTTATTAATTTGTTAAGTGAAAGTACAGATAACCCGGTCGGTTTCTAATGTGAGGAAAATCTAGCCCCCCCCCAAAAAAAGGGGTACTCTTGATAATAACAAAACATTAAAATTGCCTCAGTCTCGAAAGATTTCTTCTCTACTGAACGAGGAAACAAACGGTGAAGTGTAGTTCACCTTCTGTTTCTCTCCCCCTCTCTCTTCCTCTCTTAATATCTCTCTCTATCCATCTCTCCCTTCCCCTCTCTCAATCTATCTTTCTCTCTATATCACCCTCTCCATCTCTCTTTGAGCCCCTTTCTCTCTCTAACTCCCTCTATCTCTCCCCTTTCCTCTATCTAATCCCTCTCTGTTTCTAACTCTCCCCCGCTCTCTGTTTATCTATCAATCCCTTTATCTCTCTATCTCCTTCTCTTTCTCTATTTTCTTCTCACTTTCTCTTTTCTATCTATATATCTTCCTCTCTACCTGTCTATCTCTAATCCCTCATCCTATTTTAGTCTCCTAAATTAATTACAGTGAATAAGGCATTGTCAAAACATGGATAAATCCTATTTTAGTCACCTAATTTACTGACTGTGAGAATAGAAGTTATTTGGAAATTACTGCTACCTTGAACAGCACCAGAAGTAACTGGCAAAATCTTTCTAATTAAATTGATTTTGGCAGCCATTTGGTAACAAAATGACATAGCCTTAGCCCTTGCTGCATGAGGAATACCTGCGACCTTGCTGCCAAGTAGAAGAATTATTTATTCTACTTTAAAACATTCAATTTTTCAAAAATTATATGTTCGACATCTCCAAAACATCCAATATGGGGGAAAATATTGCAGACTTCAAACTTATTGTTTAGGATGAATGCACAATGATACGCAAAAAATCACTTGAGGCTCTTGGTCGATCCTTGCAAGATTTGCCTGGCAATGTCAGACCATTTGGGAATGCAGTAATATTGCTTGCAGGAGATTTCAGACAAATGTTACCTGTTATTCTTTAAGCAACACCAGCAGATGAAATAAATGCTTGTCTCAAATACTCTACTTTTTTGTTCCATGTGAAGACATTAAACTTAACTCAAAATATGCATGTCCAGTTGCAGACTGTGCGATCCGCACAAAAACTTTTGCATCACTTGTGGGAAATTGGGTACGAAAAAGTGCCAGCTGATCAGAGTTACGGGCAAAATTCTTTGATTTTTAACTTCTGTAATTTCTGTAATTTTATTTCATCAAAAGAATAGTTAGTTTAAAAGGTTTTTGCAGATATTCAAATTATAAGAATTTCATTTGACTGAGTGAATGAGCTATTCTTGCAGGTCAATACAAAGATGCCCAGGAACTTAACGCTATTATTCAATTTAAAATTCCAAGTGAGGTAGTCAAATACAAATCCATCGACACTGTTGTGAAAGCAGATAAAGTGGTTAATTATCCAACAGCTATATTTGCCAGGGATGCCACCGCATGTATTGTAACTGAAATTTGGTGTACTAATTATCATGTTGTGAAATATAAACCAATCCAACCTTTGCAATGGCACATATCTTGCAGTAAAAAAAAATAACAAACAATATCATAGAAACAACAATCTTAACAGGACCTTTCACAGATGAATATATCTTCATTCCATGCATTCCTATGATTCAATCGGATACATCATTATACTTTAGCAAATTGCACTTTCCAATTTTATTGTCATTTGCAATAACCACCAACAAAGCACAGGGAACAATATTTACAATTGTGGGCCTTACAGTTACACACTGACTGTTTTTTCACATGGACAATTTATGTTACGTATTCAAGAGTCACCAAACCGGAAAATCTCTATATCAGCTAAGAAAATGGAACAACAAAAACTGTGTACCCATGCAAAATGGAAAATTAAACCTATAAGAAACATGCTTTTTCTCATTTTGGAACTTTTTACATTGCGCCAATTTGAGCCACAGCAACGCGTGGCAGGATACAGCTAGTATATATATACATATAAATTTTTGGAAGTTTTAAAAGTCGGATATTATCTACAAATATATATATATATATATGTTTCATGTTCAATAATAATCACCAGTGTGGTCATATATAATCATATATAACTTTACAAACGATTCGTATCTTAAACTCACTACACCTTTAACACTAATCCCAAATCTTTATCTATTCTGCCATTGTATATTAAATGTAACAGAAACAAACCCTACGTTATTTACAAAAATAGTAAGTCTCGGAGCGCGTTCAATCGCCCATGAAAAACTGTAATACAGCGAGATAATTTATCTTTAAATTATATATCTGTGTGTATGGGTGAGAGTATGTGTGGGAGTGTGTATGTGTGCACGCGCGCGCGTGTGTATAATGCGTCCAGTTCCAAATTTGGCCGTTAGCTGATCGGCAACAGTGTATATCACCAGCATTCAGACACAGGAAGCGAATCATACCAAAAGGTTCGAACAAAAATATCAACATTTGCTGAAAGCCATGTTCTGCCTGATTTACATTGAAAATGTTCAACCGCACCGGTAGGACTTCATTAACACAATGCATATTGTAGATGACATCATGGAAAACTTCAAGGTCGTATGACAAACATAAAATATTATTTTAGCATGACAAGCTGATTTATAAAGTAAAAATTGATGATTAAGACAGATAATAACGTAATGGAGGACCATTTTTATTACGTCGAGTCAAAAGAAGAATACATATTATGAAAAGAAAATGTAATTAATTAATTATCTATGTAGATTAACATCTATATATCGGTATATCTATATAATCAACTAATCAACTGGCTTCAATTTAGCCTTTGAGTATATTGCAATTTAACTAGTCTAGCAACGATATATCTTTTGCTAACTTGCCGTAGCGATCTTTCTTTTCCTTTCTCCATCCCTTACCCCCTTTCTCTAATTATATATACATACTAGCAGGCCGACCGGCATTACCCGGTTGTAAAATACGATTAAAGATGATATTTTGATTAATGCAGACTTCGTATTTATTATTACATTATATTGGACACAATATATAGTAATGATTTCAAAAATTAAAAAAAATGACTCGTACGCCACCAACGAGAATGGAAATAAAAACATGTTTGCTGTAAGACTAAAAATGAAAACATGAACCACCTGACAAATACTTTTTTTTTTAATTTTCACACTTTTGCACCAATTTAAATATAAAGTTTCGCATGGGTTCGAATACCCTATTTATGAAGTTTCATGTCTGTAGACCAAAACCTGAGAGAGGAGTTTGGTAGGAAAATTTTTAACATATATATACGCATATATAATTATATAGAGAAATATCTTTGTGTTTACTATAACCTTTTTACGAAAATTACGCAAATATAAACCATGTAGAATATCTGCATGAATATAATTACACGTAATAGATGATCATACTATAAGAAAACCGAATGAAGTGAATGTTTAAAAGAATATGCAATTTAGCTAGATCTTTTGGAGATGAATGTAATTCCACGACCCATATATAATAAAGTTGTATTTTCTTTTTAATCAAATAGAAAAAAAGGAATTTAATATGAATATCAATACAAAAAAAACAAGTTCATATATAAATATATATATATATATATATATATATATATATATATATATATAGTGGGGAAAATAAGTGTTGGACACATCCCATTCTTCTTTATTTAACACATTTCTAATGCAGCAAATGACGCGAAAATTTAACAAGAAATAGCTACTCATGTAAAAATAACAAATAACTTTAAAAATTGGAACCTTTTAATGCATAACCAAAAATTATATAATAAAAACGAGAATAGCCTGGAAAAAAAGTGTTGGACACACTAACACAATTTCATCTAATATTTAGTTGAAAACCCCTTATTGGCTATTACAGCTTTGAGACGTTTTCTATACGACGAAACTAATTTGTGACAACGTTCAGGCGAGATTTTGACCCACTCTTCAACACATACTTTCTTCAAATCCTGAATATTACGTGGATCTCGCTGGTGGACCATGATTTTGAGCTCTCTCCATAGATTTTCTATAGGATTTAAGTCTGGGGACTGACTGGGCCACTTAAGAACATCTATTTTGTTCTGTACGAACCAATCGGAGGTTATTTTAGCAGTATGTTTGGGATCATTATCTTGTTGAAAGATCCATCCCTATCGCATACCTAACGCATTGGAAGCAGGCAAGAGATTATTTTCAAGAATTTCTCGATATTTGGCTACATTCATCTTTCCATCTATAATATGAAGTGGCCCAGTACCATTTGAAGAGAAGCATCCCCAGAGCATGACATTTCCACCACCAAACTTTACAGCGGGGAGGGTGTTCTTGGGATTGTGCGCTGTGCCATCTCTTCTCCATACTCGACGTGCAGAGTTAATGTCGAAAAGTTCAATTTTCGTCTCATCGGACCAGATCACATTCTTCCAGTAATCATCTGTTTTCAATAAGTGGTCTCTTGCAAACTCCAGACGAGCATTAACATGACATTTTTTTAGTAATGGTGTCTTTCGAGGTGTACGCGATTTAAGACCGTTGCGTCGGAGTACATTACTAATCGTTGGTTTCGTTACTACTATCCCTGCTTTTTCCAAATCTTTCTGAAGTTCGCCTCGTGTTGTTCTCGGTTGCTGCTGAACTTTTCGTACAATCTTCCTTACTGCTCGATCCGACATCTTGCGAGGAGCGCCGGTGCGTGGACGGTTCACGGTTGAGTCATGCACCTTCCATTTCCTAATAAGGTTTCCTATGGTGCTTACAGGGATTTTGAATTGAGCAGATATACGCCGATAACCAATTCCATTCTTGTGCTCGGCAATAATCTTATCACGGACGACTTGAGAGAGTTCTTTACGTTTACTCATCATGAGAACCTTCACGCGTGATGGCTTACTAACGTGTTCCAATACTTTCCAACGACGTAGAGTATGGTTGTGCTGAAAGAAAAGAGAACTATTTAACTTCCGCTTGTACCTTCCGGAAGTGAATTACTTCCCTTGACTTTTTCTTTCCAGCATTATTTATAAAAAATAATAATAAAATATAATTTAAAACAATGTGTTCAACACTTTTTTTCCAGGCTATTCTCGTTTTTATTATATAATTTTTGTTATGCATTAAATTGTTCCAATTTTTAAAGTTATTTGTTATTGTTACATGAGTAACTATTTCTTGTTAAATTTTCGCGTTATGCGCTGCATTAAAAATGTGTTAAATAAAGAATAATGGGATGTGTCCAACACTTATTTTCCCCACTGTATATATATATATATATATATATATATATATATATATATATATATATATATATATATATGTAAAAGACCAGCAAAACATCGATACCATTGATTTCAAATCCAAAACGAAGGGAACCAATATCTGGTCGCTTATGTCAGACTCTCTTCAGCCTCTGTTATATATATATATATATATATATATATATATATATATATATATATATATATATATATATATATATATATATATATTGCTATGTTGAACCTTGTTAAGAAATTAAAGATATAAAAAACTTTAAAAAATACTTGGACACTAAATTAAAAAGTATATATAAGGTATTAAAAAACAATTGACAAAATAGTTTCAGCGGATAGGACAATGAGCATATGCAGTATTAACAATAATAATCTCATTTTGAGTGAACCAATTAAAAATTATAAAAAGGCAACTGAAGATCTTTATAACATAAACTTATTAGCATGAACAAAATGTGAAAATAAATGAACATTCAAGATAAAATAGAAATATATACACCATTAAACTCACAGTTTTTGTTGAAAGATCATAAACCTGACTTTAACAATAAACCCAGCATTAGATTAATTGCACCACTGGTTCAGGTAATATAAGTCAAGAAGGATTGGATAGAATTATACCCCCTTTAAAATCTAAAAGTTAGAATAATCTTTGGATTTCTTCTGGGAAGGTGATAGATTCGTTCCAGAAAATCCGTAAATAATAATAAAAAAAAGTAATAATTCATATTATCCATCTATAACTCCTGAACTATTTGTGAATTCAAACTAGCAGAAATTGAAACAGATGTAACTAGATTGGAAATAGAAATGATAAAACTAGCGAGGAGAACCTTAATAAGATATGATAATGAATTATGGACAAGAAAGGACAGAGAAAATAATTTTGATGTGACGATAGGCTCTCCGGACTCTGCCTATAACTGATCTTGTAGGTCTGTAATACTAAAGGAGATGAATTTTAAAAATATACCGGGCTTAAATGGAGGGATATATACGGATGAAGGATTGTTTTTAGTTAATTCAAGCGATCGAATTAATAGAAAAAACTAGGAAGAAAATTATTCTTTAATAGATATAAGTTAGAAATAACACTAGACTGCAATTTTAAAATAGGGAATTTTTTGGGTATAACCCTGAATCTTAACAACAATATTTATGAACCGTACCACAAACCGAACCAAACGCTATTTTATATAGACTATAAATTTAATCATTCTAAGTATATGAAAAAAACAATTATCCCGAGTATATAAAAAAGAATATCTTGGATATCACATAATGAGAATATATTAAAAAAGAATAAAAATTACTATACTAAAACTTACCTAGATTAAGATATTAAGGAAAGATCGATAGGGAGATGGATAATAAAGATAGAAAACAAACTACACAATATCATATAACATGGCTATGAAAGGAAGAAGTGTAAAGTATAAAAATGGGTATAAAAATGATAAGAATAAAAAGAATGAAATTTAAAATAATGAAGCATATAATAGTGATAATAATTAAGAATAAAAAAAATAGACATAAAAAAGTCTGGCTTAATCCATCTTTTAGTGAACATCTACAAAATAATATCCCTAACGAATTTTACAAAATAATTGATAAGAACTTCCACCAAGAAAATAGATTAAATAAAATAATTAATAAGAAAACAGTTAAACTTTTATTCTCAACCGCTGCCAATCTAAGTTTAACTATAATTTCTGATAATGATAAAATAAACAAAATAGTTAATAATAATAGGATTGAATCAAGTGAAGAAATATTGAAAAAATGTAATTGTAAAATACTTTACGAATGTCCATCGGAGGGCAGTTGCTAAATTTCTGAAATTGTATACAAATATGAAGTTATAGTGTATAATAGTAAAATGTATATCTAGGGGAACTGGTTGTTTTTAAGAACAAATACTGAAACCATGTTGAATCATTTAACATTGGACCAGACTGTGAATCAAATTGAGTTGGGGATAGTGATAGAAATAAGGATAGAACACAAATAATTATTAAAATAAGAAGAGAAACACGACTGCATAAGGTGGTTTTGTTAGAGAACTGCATGGAATTAAAATAGAATTTGTATTAAAGTTGTCAATAGTTGATAAAGCTAGAAAATATAACGGATAAATTAAAAGATGTAATCTATGTTTATTTGAGTCCTACCATATAGTGAATTTCAAAGAGGCAATTTTAAACAAGAAGTTAGATGTTATACAAAGCTGTCTTCATAGAAATAATTTCTATACCCAAAACCTGATTAAAATAAAATTTTATGATAAAACAAAATTAAAGTATAGGTTTAGAGGTAAATGTTTATTGGTAAAAGAATGCAAAATTTAATACGAAGATTTTAGAATGGTAAATAAATAAATTAATAGACCATCAAATGAACATATAGTAACTAAACTAATTATAACCTAGATAAGGGAAAAAGAAATATATTTTAATTTATTTATAGTTTTTGGTAATAAACTAACACTTGAGTAATTTTAATAACACAACAGAAATAAAAAATCGAACATTAAGTAACTGTGCAAGAAATGAACAGATTATGATCGTTCATAATAGACTAGCAGTACCCGCTAACTGGCGTTGCCCGGTGGAAGCGTGCTCTCTGTCTCGAAAAAAAAAATCAAGTACGATTGTTGTTGTTGTTGCTGCTGCTGATACTCAACCCCCAACCTTCTCATGTTATGAACGGCTTTCGGAATAGACACCCCAACTCTTCATGGTAAGAACGGCTATCAGAACGCAGTATGTAGCCAGAGTGGAGAGAGGCAAAAAAACAACATCCATTTAGCCGTTGAAGCTGTGGTAATATTTACTGATTACTTACCGGCTTTTACGACTAAAAATAGTTCATCCCTAAGTTTTATTAACAAGCAGACATTTATATAAGAACGAAAACACGGAATCCTATCCCAAGGAAATCAAACGAAACTTCTTTCGTGTATTTATCATTTTTTTTTTAATTAAGTACTGCAGTACTTGGTTTAAAATATTTCACTTTCCACCGTAACAAAAAAAGTAAAAATAAAACGAAAAAACAAATAAAAGAAAACACCCCAAAACAAATGAAGATTTATCAGTTCATTTAGATACAAACAAATGAACAAATAAAGAAAAGGAAAAATAATAAAACTGTTTTAATTCGATAAAAATGATAACAGAAAAAAGGGGATAAAAACACGAAATATTATACTTATTTATCGCAAGGCGTAATCCTGTTTAAATGTTAAAATTAAAAAAAAAATCAATCTGTTACATGGAGGCGAACGTGAAACTAGTAGGTTTCGACGCAACCCCGTTATCCATTGCTCCACCACGACCGCATCAAAATGACACCGTCTTTTTTTTTTATTTAAACCAAATAACGCGGGAATGAAATTAGGTCATAAAGTGAGGATGATTCTCTTTCTCTCTTTCTCTGCCGTTACAATGTTTTAATCTCTCTTTCTCTTTATGTGTGTCTGTGTGTGAGTCTTCTCTCTCTCTCTCTCTCTTTCTCTCTCGTTTCGGTACAGTATTGGAATGTAAACAAAACAGATATAACTCTTGCTCTCTCCCTCTAAACACATTTAGAGAGATAAATAGAGAGTAGGAGAGTGGGATAGAGAGAGAGAGAGAGAGAGAGAGAGAGAGAGAAAGGGGGAGTGAGAAGCAAATACATTTGTGCTATTGGGTAATCGCTTTATTTAATGTAAAACGCCGATCTCCTGTATTGGTAGACGCCATTTTAGATAACGGCTTGTACGTTCGTTTTAGTTTGCAGAATGGTAATGTGGAATAAGAGATCGGTCTGGTCTAAGCTAAATGAGAATTGCAGGAATTTTATAAGGGAGAATTTATTATTTTTCGAATCGACGGACGGGAATTTAACGTTTGGGCTATTAGTTTATAAATCACTTACGAACCAGTAACAACAATATCCTTGCGGTGTTACTGGAGATCAGTAGGAGGACTTCAGCAATATGGGGGAATTGGGACTACTTCCTCTGTAGGTTAATGCGATAGTGCTGGTGTAGCTCCTCGGAATGGATCTAGGATTTCATTCGAACACCTGAATGTGCAGAAAATTCTTTATAAAGTTAGATAAGATAGTGACTAATAGGCTAGACATAAAACATTTATATGTGGCATCTGTTGTTGTAAACCTACAGTATTTTGGTCCAGAGGGGAAAAACTGCGACGTTTTTATTATATATAGGGATTAAATCAAAATATAAAGTTGAAACAAACTAAAGGAGAAATTGAACATAAATTGATATAAAGAGGATAAGTTTAGAACAATAAGTTTAAAATAAAGCAAAGGAGAATAATAAATACTAAAGTCACAATATTAAAGTAAGAATACGTGTAATTTCGATAAATGTTGAATAGATGAACCTTAGGAAACAGAGTTAACTCCCTTACAACCTAAAGATAGAGAATGATAAATAGTAAGCAAAAAGTAAGAATTTAAAATAAGAATATAATACTTAGATAATGATACGACTTAAAATGAGTAAAATTTAAAACTAAAATTATTGACATGAATAGTGAGAGATGAAAATAAATTTTAACTAATATTATTTAAATTTTAATTAATATTATTTAAATTTTAATTATATTTTCTTCATAAGAAATAACGTATGAAGGAAAAACATCAACTAGTAGATCGTAACATGTAAAGAAATAGTGAAACATATAAATAGAAACTAGAATGTGAAGGTGTAGATTAGTATTTGGGAAATAAACAATAAAATAAATTGGGGAAGAATAATCATGTTTTTAAATATTAAATATTAATTAAATATAAAAACAGGGAATTGTTGAAGTTTAATATAAAATAGAAATACGAACAATCGAAAAATAAAAACAACAAAAATAAAATATAAAAATGTGTATAGAAGTGAGTTCAACTGTTTAATCCCTTAAAATAGGGATTATGAATGTATGTTATTGGTTGGTTGTTTTTGTTTTACGGCATATCAACCCTTTTCGGGTTATTTAATGCCAAATCCAAAGATTTTGAAGAAAATTTTTTTTAATAGAATATATTTGTTGTTTTCAAACCAGTTTCTATTTAACCCATAGTTGGGACCCTAACAGGTACTACCACTTCGGGTCAGAGTGGACCTGGGAGCAATGGTAATTAAAGGGTGGCTCCACACTCCCCAAAGCCCGCAAGCTGGGGCCTCACCACTGGATATAGTTTAAGGTCATATCCAGGACCGTATGTTATTGAATGTTTATGAATAAATGTTGCTGCATAATGGTACCCTATTACACAATAACATTTCTGCATAAAGAGATATGTACTTGTGACAAAGGGTTCATCTGAACGGGTGTACGTGCCATTAAATGTCTATGGTGGTTCTTCACTATCTGAACCTAATTTATGTTGTTGCAGTCTATTTATGTTCTAATGCTATAACCGTCTAAATGTTCATATGCGTGTGTGCGTGTGTTATACATGTATTTTCGACATACCTTATTTTCATGCATCCTTGGTCTTGGTCCATCTGGAGTTCATATTGTTCTTGGAGGGGAGGCTGGAGCCTGTTTGAACGAATATGCATTCACCCCCAAAACGCTTATTTGATTGCATATTATCTTTATTTCACTTTCCAGAATGTGGACGCAGATGAATATGGAAAGTGAGTTCTTTTTGCCATGTCGGGTTCTTCTTAATTCTATTAGTCTCCATTTTTGAGACACGTCATCTCCCTCCCAAGGGGGAGATATAACCGTTAAACCCAATCACTCTGTTTCAATTCTAAGTTCCAACTCCAATTACTCTTCTCAGCTAATCTGATCACGTGGTAACATATACGTAGTTCCGGTCAGCTGCTAAGATGCTTCCAGTAAACTTGATATACTTTTATTATATTTTGACAGCTTTTATCAACATTCTTCATATTCATCTCTTATTTATCTCACCAGTTAGTTAGATAGATAGATAGACAGATAGATAGATAGATAGAGCTGGATAGATACAGAAATAGAGAGATAACTAGATCGAGAGATATATCGATAATATACATAGATAAATAGATAGATCGACAGACAGATAAATAAGTAACAAATACTTTCTTGTGTTCGTCCTATTACATAACAATGTATTTCGCCATCTGAAGAGTAACTATTTTGGAATATTTTTAAATGATATAATATTTGAATTTTTCCAAACGAAATAATTGTAACACATAAGGAAATACACCATATGACGTTCTCATTTTCTATTTGGTTGTCTTAATTTTGAGGTAATATTATATATATAATTGACTTGAAAAATAGATTTTTTCGGAAAGGGCTAATCTGTCTGGATAGATGAAGCTTTACCCGATTAAAAGAAGTACTTTATAGGAAAATATATATGTACACCCCCACACACAAACGCATATATATATATATATATATATATATATATATATATATATATATGTGAGAGAGAGACGAAAGAGACGAATATTGGCTGAAAAGAGCTTGATAAGGATATCTTAAACGGGACTTATTATCGGGCTTGAAACCGACGGTACCAATGATCTGTCTCAACTAACAAATTTCTGTACACAATATATATATATATATATATATATATATATATATATATATATATATATATATATATATATATATATATATAAACATTTCATTAGAAATTTATGACAATTTTCCCTGCCTTTTAGACGAATAAGCTTTAAAAGTGAGTCGCGGGACTGGCATGCTGGTAAATGGAAAATAGGTTTCAGATTTGTCAAGGTAGGAAACTATGATATCGACGTACCATCCAGATGAGCCGTGTCTTCCAATTCTCAAGTGACTGCATCCACATGTTAAGATTACGCTCTCTTCCAACGGGTATTGTTCACATGATTAACGTCACTGAACTGAACAATGGCCTCTGGTTACGGATTCCTGATTTAATTATTGTCTTCTATGATAAAATTTGCCACCAACCTTAATTTAATTACACTATTTCCCTATCCCCTATCCCCCTTTCTCTTTATATAGTTTCATGTTGGTGCTTTTTTTTATATTAGTTATAACTGACCGGCTTTTTCATTTTCAAATTCTCATTCTCAAAGAATCGTTGGAAGATTATTTCTTCTTTTTTCTTTCTCTTTTCTTACAAGATAGTCATCAGTTATCAAGACCTTAAGGCCACTCAAGGATGAGAGTTAATGAGTGTAAGATGGTTAGTGCAACAACAGCATAGTTATCAGTAGTGGTGAAAGTTTGGTAGAATTTGATTATTTAAGGGGCTAGCTCAACAAGAACTTTAAATTGGACTTGAAGACGACCACATTGTAGTAAGCTGGAAAGGAGACCAGAGGTACAGAGTTTCATAAGCGGACAATTTTAGCAAAGAAGCTTTGTTCATTTAGATTTACAGAGAGAGAGAGAGAGAGAGGGGGGGGATTGTTGATAGCGACTCTAGCTAGACGAGTGTTTTTGTGAATATTTTTCATGGGGTCACCATAGATCAAAGCTCAGTCGAGAGTTAATATATCTCCTTCACACATTCAAAATCATTCTTATTTTATTTTTCTCGTTTTAAATATAGATTTTCATTTTTATTAATTTTTCCATTTTTATTAATTCTAGTTAGATAGCCCTAATAGATACTGTGGTAGCCTATGGAATCCACCATCCCGGGTCAAAATTTAATCGGATCTACAATTATGTTCTGATACATTTGGTAAAGGAAATTCTCTTTTATAGGTAAAATACTGCTTTTAAATTGTTGATTACGTTTCCTCCTTTCGCATGCAACTCGATGAAAAACAATATACCCCAAATTACCCCCCTTTACGCCTAGTATCTCTGTTCCAAATATCATAATCACCTGGTAATTAGATTAGGAATGAATCC
>NC_136490.1:146580517-146603017 GCF_053919585.1 Euprymna scolopes
AGCTTAATGCGGGTAATGGTCTTCCGCTTTATGGTTTTTTAAATCAGAGATTTGCTTCTCCTAGAAAGGTTGCCTTCACCACGGCTTACGGGAGCCCTCTCCACCCCAATACACATATACACACACACAAATATACACATATTGCTTCTCAGTATTTATGAAGATTATACATACATATACACGTGGTAGCTCGTCTTATTGTTGAATGTACTTTTGTGGTCATAATACATTCAACAATAAAAACAGCACATGAAAACAATACTAGCGAATAAATACTGGGAATTCAAGGAAAGCGGACATTCGCCGGTAGTCGAATGGAAAATAATAAGACAAGCTACCACGTGTAGGGACTTAGACGACCCATGTAGATTATGCCTTCATGAAAAAGTTGCTGTTCTGTACTTTAAAGAACCCCAACATCTATTAAACTGTAGAAGAGAAATAGCAAACAACTGTGTTCACAAGATAATATTTACTCTAGGACAGCGATACAAAATAGTTTTAAAACCAACAAAAACAATAGAAAATAAACAAATAAATAAATTAAATAAACATGAATATACATAAACGATCACACATATATGTATGCATATATATATATGTATATATATGTGCATATATGTGTGTACACATATATATATTTATATATAAAGTAACATTAATAAAAAAAATAAAAAAAACACTAACCTAGATTTAAAACAGATCAAGAAACTAAATATTCAGGCTAAATAGAGCACACACAAAGGAACAGGTCAACCAGAGGTCAAACAGGCCTTTGTCCGATAAATGCACGCGCATTGGCTGATAGGAAGGGCGCGGTGGATACTAGAAAGCTAGGCTAACTAAAATCTCAATAGAAGATGCGCATATAAAAACGACAAACAACCACAGAATTCGGGCATAAGCCTGAAGAATCCTAGAGTGGATGAAACGCGGAATATTCAGTGTAGCTTAATCGCCATATATATTTTATAACTTACTAACTAGCTCTACCTACGTATTGAGCACTTTTGAAGTAAATACTTAAATTTTACGTATAAATTTATACTTTCGTATATTAATTTTATGTGAGTAAATTAAGTAGTTATATATATATATGTATATATATATATATATATATTAGGAAAATATGTTTTTCAATTATACCTCACTCTTTGTTAAGGCCTATCATTTTTGCTTGGAATCTCAATGTATGTTTAATATAATAAAAGAATAACAATTTAGCTACATTTCAAGATCCAACTATTTATTTTTAATGCAAAACAGTTCCTCCAGCATGTTAAAATTTCGATACATTTTTAAACAGATTCGTTTCGTTATACAGAACCAATCAGTTATTATTATGTCAATACCGACACTTTTTGTGCATATAATCCTTAGAAAAAATAGAAAGAAATGCATGAAAATATGTAAAAAAAAAAAAAAAAGATTTGTAAAAGACTCTTGAGTCACCGGGACAACAGTGTAATAATCGTTAGTGGTGGAAACTGGATATAATTTTATTATTTAAGAGGCCGGCTCAACAAAAACTTGTTTACATTAGGCTTAAAGACGACCACATTATAATCAAAAGTAGGCCAAAAGAAGTTTCAAAGGCGAGCAGTTCTATGAAAGAAACTTTGTTCATGGAAGTTGTGTTTAGATTTAGGCATAGATACAGACTAGGGGAACTTTTTAATAGTATCTGTAGCTTTTATGACAGTTTGGCAAAGGGAGAGACGATCGATTGAAGCTCAGACGAGCATCTGCCATGAAAATAACGATTGGGCAGAAACAGGCTCGCCACGTCTCTTCTGTGGGATAGAGGTTACAGGGAAGAGAAAACGGCATCACCTACTAGGTTTCGAAATCGGTTTTGAACTCAAGGTAGAATAGGATACTCCAAGCAGCTCCTGATAAAATGTTGCAATAGTACTCCATACGAGAACGTACTTGACTATTATACAGGCGGAGAATTCATCGGCAGTAAGAACTCTGTCGGAGCGGTGAAATGATCCAACCATTGTTTACATTGTCCTTGAAAACCCTCTGCACAGATGGACCGACGACATCCGAGGATGGTGCTGTGTAGACGTTCTATCTTTCTCTTTTTTTAATTTTTTTTACTTCAGTAAGTTTTAAGAGATCAAGGGGCTCCCACCTGGGGCTAAGATTTTATTCTGTTATGATTTAAATTTATATCCGAGGGCTCTTTTAAGAATAGATACTGTTCCCTTTATGGCTGCTATCTGTATTTCGTTACAGCTTGGTCTTCCAGGGATCACTTCTCAGTATTTATGAAGATTATTTTTATTAAGTCAGTTCCTCCTATAACAACCGATATAATGTTTATTTCTTTCAGAGACCATGTCATTTTACATCATTTTTTACGTCCTGATATTTTTTATATTTTCCCGTTCAGCTTTGTTAAGGCCGAAATCATTTGGGACTGTGACATCGACAATGAACGCAGTTCTTTCGAGTTTGTTGCATATAACAATATCTGCTTTGATGACTTTGTCTTTTATGTATCTACCCGCCTGTATGTCTTTGTCATAGAACACGGCCACATTTCTGTTTGATATTATTGGTGATGGTTCATGTTCCCAGATGTTCGGCGATCTGTCATGTTGCATCTCTTCACAGATCTTCCAATAGAGGTACTTGCATACTTTGTTGTGACGAGCAGTGTCATGACCCTCTGCCAATAAGATTGGGCATGCAGACATTAGATGACTTGCGCTCTCAATCGCTGAGTGGCAAAACCTACACTGGCCATTTGTTTGTAGGCCAGCCATTTTTTAAAATCCATTTGTGAGTAAGCCCTGATCTTGCCTGGCTACAATAAGTCTTTCCTCATCAAATGGAAGTCTCCCACTCTTGAGCCATTGGAGTGAAGCATCCTTATCGATGTACTCCTGGTTGAGCTCCTCTAGGAACTTCCCTGCTCGCTTATTTTGTTTCCATCCTTGTTTTCTTGTCTCTATCTCCATTTCGGTGTATTTTTTCTTTTGATTTTTGCAACTTGTGTCGCTGGTTTATCGTGTACATGGACAGTGTTCTCCGGTATGACTCCTCCAAAGTTTTCAGCAAGCTTTGTAATTGAGGTTTGTTCTCCAGTATTAATTCTGACGTGTGAATTAAAAGAAATAAAATATGTGATAGATGATCTAAAAAGTATTTCCACGAATTATAAGTGATTAAATTCAAAGAATCAATACATCAGGTAATAACTTGATAAAATGCATCATAATTTAAAGGCAGCAGATTCTCTTTTTCTCCTTTGTTCTTTAAACGTCTTGCTTTATTATCAAATGCACAAGCAAACAATTTTTATTGAATAAAAGAAAAGTAGGAAGGACTTATGTTCTGAAGATACGTCCATTCAACATACGCGTTTAGCGATAAAAATGCTATTTTAAACTTATATTTTTGACACGGACACTTTTTTCAGCCCAAACAAGGCACATTGACACTTGGACGTAAAGGACGACTATTTGGAATCGTGTCTAACAGAGGACTGTGGGAAGTTGAGCAACGAGATGTCTTTTCAAATTACATTTATGTTTATCATAGTCAGAGAAGCAGGAAACAGGGAGGGAATTCCAAATTCTAGCAGTCTAAAGGAAAGAAATTATTTGAGTAGAAGGCTGTCCTGCATCTAGGAATCTGAATAGTGCGGGAGTGGGATTTTGCTGAGTGTTGAATTAGTCGGGAGTATATACGTCGAGTGGGCACAAGCGCTATAAGTTCATCCGATCACATTTCATTGAAATACTTGTAAAACAGGTACAGGAATGCAACAATACGGCGATGGGACAGAGGTTCGAGTTTGGCCGGTAGTGCGGGACTTATTAGATTGGAGACTCTTTTTTGGATCCTCTCTAAGAGTGAGGGACTAGTAGTAGAAGCAATAGCCAGATGTAACATACCACCCGACAAAATGACGAACATATCTAATGTTTTATATCTGTAGATTATCTGGAATAATATTTTCATCTTGGATATTATTATAAAAAAACCTTTCGACTGATGTAACCTTACATTCTCTTCAGGTGAATCGTTATGTCGATGCTGAAATGTGTACGGAGTTTTTAACTGAACCGTTTATTTAATCTGCTGAGTCGGATTCAATGGATAAAGGCGCTAAGTTACAATCAATTCTAAGTGACATACTTCTTGAGGTTGAAGGTCCAATCCTCACTACAGCCGATACTAAAAATGAAATAATAATAATAACAAAATTACTTAAGACCTCTACCTGATCCTGGCTAACGAAACGAGAACAATCTAAACTCTCGGATTAAATCACAGGTTAGGTTCGAAATTCCACATAGATTCCCGAGTTTGAGCGTAAGATTTTCAAGTTCGTCAAGAATGTCAGAAATTTTATTGTAACTTTTTCAGAATATTTTCTAAGATGAAATTAGTAGTCCCAAAAATCCAAATATTTCAAATTATCAATCGTTATCGAAGTATATAACCTCACACAGAAACGCATGGACACCTAAATAATTAAACACGTTTAGCAACGATAATTTTATTTTACACTTAGACCGAAGAAATGGTATTTCAAACTTAGGGCTGGCAGGTGAAAGAAAATCCTATTGCAACGTTAAACACCTTTTTTGTTAACAGTGTCTTTTTTTTAACAGTGTCGCTACATTTAACGAACCCAACACGTTGTAGAGTGCATCGCAAAGAAACAGAAAAATGGACAAAAACTCGATTCACCTTCATTTTTAACAAAAGTCTTTATATCTGTTTTTTCCAACAACGTATTTTTCTAAATATTTAACAATTTCTCCTTCTCCGGTCAAGTGTGACTTTTCGTCTCTACTGTGACGTCACCCACACGCTTTTCTCGTCAAGTCTTGATCACCTCTTCTCGAACATTCCTACTTTGCCGAACACCTCTTCTTTTATCTCTGTCGTGACATCACATCGCGCACCCGATTTGGTCATTTGCATATCTTTATGTGGCTGCTATTGCTCCCACATATCAACCATAAATGGCTTTTAACGATGAAAATGTAATTTCAGACTAAACTAAATAAAACCAGGTGCCACCCCCACAAACAAATTAATTTCCAGGTTATTCAAAACAGCTTGGCATAATAGGACCGCAACAATCATGAATATAAATAAATAAAATAAACAAATAAAGATCAGTTAAGGATACAAAGATAAATATTTAAATCTAGATGTTTTTACAATGATTCCGTCACTTATCAATGCCGAGAGGCCACTCGAGGATAAGGCTTAAAGATATTAAAATAATTTTTAAAAAATGAAAAACTATAAATAACATTACATGCCAACATATGTCCGATAATTAATTTTCAATTTCTGCGGAATAGCTCAACTAAACAGGATCGCAGTAATAAATTTAAAAAAAGAATAATAAATAAATAAAATATAAAATAATGATTAGAGAAAGAATACAAAGATAAATAATGGAGGTTAAATATTCATAAGACAAACTATAAATAATATTGAATGCTAACACATTTGGAACAAATAAAATCATTTCCAAATTCTGTGGAATAGATCGATATACTGTAAGACCCACAACACACACGCCTCAAAGTCAAACACACGCCCGACGAGGGGATTACTTCCCTAAATATATAGCATCACGGACGTGCCACCTGACGCAAGTAAGAACATAAGAACATATTATATGTAGAAAGTTATATAAAATATATATGTATAATATATAATGTACATGTATTGATTCAATAAAGTAAAACTGCATGGCCTGTTCCACCATTATACCTTGAGTTGCTTCAGTGAGAGTTTATCCGTTACATCTCCGCATTGTTCTGCCTTCTATAAATCTAAATTTAATTTAATTTCAAACTTGATCCTTATTTAAGCATGACAGACTTTTAACCTGGAAAGAGCTCGACTGAGCTCGAATCTTTAGTTCAACTCTATGAGACAATTGCATGAAGATCAATTTTACTACCAAACACGAAAACGAACTTTTCATTTCTTCATTCGTGTACCTAGCGTCATGCGGATTTTTCATGAACGGGATTTCTTTCGAAGAAATTCCCATTTGTGGTACACATAAACAAGAATGCTTCCTTGAAGACTACAACACGGGCGTCTTCAAATCCATTATAAAATATATACGATTATATATATATATATATATATATATATATATATATATATATATATATAAAGTCGTTACAAACCATCCAATCTATGGTCAAACTTCCACGAGAAACACTCGTCTAGCTGAAAACACTAACAATAATTTCCACCGATCTTTATCTGTGCCTAAACCTAAACCTAAACATAAACAAAGTTTCTTTCTTAAAACTGCATGCCTGTGGAACAGTCTTCCGTTTTCCTGCTTTCCAGCTGACTACAATTTGGTTGTCTTCAAGTCCAACGTAAACAAGTTCTTGATGAGCTGTTCCACTTAAGTTAACCCATTTACCGAATTTCCATTACTAATGATTTCTATATTGTCCAATTGACTATTGTACACTCTTTAACCCTTATCATCGAGTGGCCTCTAGGCCTTGATAAGTGATGATGCCTATGTAAAAAAAATCCTCATAACTAATGAAAGTCTGTTCATTTCATTCATCGTTTTCAGTGCTCTAATAATGTTCTTCATCATTCAAGTGACAATCTATCAATCTAATTAACTCTTGTCTTCACGTGGTTTTGGTTTTAAATAAGTGTTGACTCATTAGTAAAATTAAAAAAAAAAAACAAGTACGTAGGCGTATGTAGCAATTATTTATTTACATTCATCCCATTCCTCGTTGATCTTAGTCAGCCTGCCTTATTTCATCTTCTTACTCGCCTCAAATATTGGCGCTCAGATGTAAGTAGCCATTATTTGGGATCATATCTACAGGAACACTATGTAAGGAATTGAGCAGCGAAATGTTTGTTCACAATACACTTGAACTTCTGTATATCACTACAGTCATGAAAGCAGGAGACCGGGAGGGAATTCCAGTTTAGCAGTCTGAGAGCAGAAACAATTAGAGTAGAAAGTTTTCCGGCATACAGAATTCTTTACAGTGTATGGGTTGGATTTTCGGCTTATCAGGTTAATCGGAGTATTTACATAGAAGGGGCACAAGTGCTACGAGTTCATCAGAGGATATTCTATAAAATATATTTTTTTAACAGGCATAGAGATGCAACATTTGTTGATGGTGAGACACCTATTACGTTGGGGACTGTTTAAGTGGGAGAGACTAGTGGTAGATATGCCATCCAGATTTAACGACGTCAAATTTTTGTTAGGAAAAAAACCCATCAGACCGACGAACGGACAGAGCCTCTTTTATAGATGTCTGGACAAATCTCAAAATAAAGTAGCGAACAACCAGATCAGATGAAGGTGTTTAAAATCAATATTTCAGAAGCATTCTTCTGTATAAATGTGTTAATGCAAGAACATTCCGAAAAAAAAAGTACGAACAACCTTTTAAGTTGAATATTAAAGAAAACATATTTTGAATATGATGATGGCTACAATATTTCAAAATCTAATTTATAAAAATATATGTGTGTGTGTGTGTGTCCATTATTTTCAAACTGCATCTCCTCCGTGCCGTTAGTTATAATAGAAACCAAAATATTTAGTGTTCCAACCGCGTTCGCTACCATTTAAGCTGACTTAACACATAGATAAAAAAGAAAATCATGAAATTAAACTTTTCGCTATGACTAGTTGTCGGGAAAAAAATTGGCGGAAGGGCAACACTCCAAGGCGAGCAGGCAAACGTAGGGGTCCAAAAAAGAAATACTCTTTTAGCGCCCCCCCCCCAACCGGATCTAGTAACGACAATATGAAGAATGTTTGTCGGGGCAAGTCAAACGGCCTGGTCTAGTCGCTATGAACTAAAATTCTAATCGGGAGAGAATGGAAGAACCTCTTTGATAGGTTTTAAACCAGCTCCCACCCCTTGATCATAATACTACTTGCTATGCTTCACTCGTTCGTTCCTTTATCCCCCGACGGATGGGCTAACCCAACGTAAGCATTACTCCTCTTATATATATTTTTACATACTTTACGCATGCACAAACAAATAGAAATGTCGGCAAGTTGAAATAAACATTTTGCATGTCAATCTGTTAAGATATTTCTATCCATCCAAACAAAGATTTTACTTGTTATAAACTATCTTCAGTGCATGATTACTATTTCGTGTTAATTTCAGTTTTATGTGACGAAAGCGAACGATAAATAATTTTTACAAACGAAAGCGAACGATAAATATTTTTTACAAACGAAAGCGAACGATAAATAATTTTTACAAAAGAAAGCGAACGATAAATAATTTAAAAAAAACGAAAGCGAACGATAAATAATTTTTAAAAAACGAAAGCGAACGATAAATAATTTTAAAAAAACGAAAGCGAACGATAAATAATTTTTAAAAAACGAAAGCGAACGATAAATAATTAAAAAAAAACGAAAGCGAACGATAAATAATTTTTAAAAACGAAAGCGAACGATAAATAATTGTTAAAAACGAAAGCGAACGATAAATAATTGTTAAAAACGAAAACGAACGATAAATAATTTAAAAAAACACGAAAGCGAATGATAAATTATTTTAAAAAATGAAATGGAACGATAAATAATTTTTAAAAACGAAAGCGAACGATAAATAATTAAAAAACAAAACAAAAGCAAATGATAAATAATTTTTAAAAATGAAAGCGAATGATAAATAATTTAAAAAATGGAAGCCGACGATATATAATTTTTAGACTATTTAAATACAAAGAAATGATTTAATTACAAAGTTATAAGTGCAAAAATATATTTTTTTAAATCAAAATTTTAGAAAAAGCTCTTGGGTAATTGAGTTAAGAACAGATTTCTAAATAACATTATTATCTTATCAGGATTCAGAGTAAAACTGATTAATTAATGAATTTTCTAAGGGCTATAAAACCTGTTGATTCAGAAAATCAAAACTATTGGGGAATAAATATATAAACAGTTTTACTTTACGCATTTGTATGAAAATATGTCTGTGTTTCTTGACTTTAACTCTTGAACGAGGGCGAATATTACTTTTTTAGATATTATTATACAAAAATTCTGCCTAACAGAAATAATAAACTTGAAACCTTGTTTTCATACAAAATGTTTTAATGGAATATAATAAATTTAAAAAGAAAGAAATGAATACGTTACCACACTTAATGTCGAGACTAAACATTTGGTACGATAATTGACTTCCGGTATCAAAAACTAAAGATCTCTCCAAAACATATGAATAATAGTGTAAAAAGTTTATTCAATAAGAGAATAGACTGGAAAAAGTTTCCGGCAAAATTACTTGTTTAACATGTTTTATAATTTTTTAAAAATTTTATTTTCAATTTTCTAACTAAAAATTAACTATTTCTGCTAAAGATCCTTATAAGAAAAAATACAGTTAAAAGAAAGTGATTTAACATTATACTTGCTGTATTATCAAGAAAAGAATCTCATTTAAAATTATTTTAACTAAAAACAAGTGAAACATACATAGTCCCCCGTGAGTTCACAGTGAACGAGGCATAAAAATGACTAAGTTCAGTATTTGCCTCTTTCGTTTAACCCCAAAAGTCCACAGGGGACGTCAAATCCTGGTGAAAATGAACAAATAGCGCAGCTTTAGGCTTTAACATATTTAAATTTGAGTTCTGCAAGAAACGTCTTAGTTTATCAGCCCCCCCCCATGTAGCCCCCAAAGTCCCCGAGGCCTTAACATATTTTAATTTGAGTTCAGCACCATGCAAAACTGCTAAATAAACATACACATAAAATTTTGGACAAATATGATAAAATAGTCCCAAAAATGGAATGTTTTTATTATCCCTAAAAGAGCACCTGGGGTACACCCAAGAGTTATCGCGAAGTACAGACAAACAAAATTATATAGAAATCAGTTAGTTACAACTTTTCAGAAAGTTTTATAAAAATCCAAGGCATCAATTTATTTTTAACTAGCGGGGGTACCCGGCGTTGCCCGAGTGTTTGTTTCCGGGACGGGGGGAGGGGAGTTTTAAAAAATGTTATGGTAGGTAAGTAGGAAGGATCAAACCCGGAGTCATGAGTAAAAGTAGGAAAATAAAGTGTGAAAAAAAACAAACAAAAAAAAACATCTGCAACGTTAACAGTTCGGCCACCAAGAAAAGTCCATTCCAGTTGTTTAGGAAAAAAAAAAAAAAAAAAAAAAAACGACTACGGTAGGTCGGCGCGAACGTGAAAATATAATGTGAATTGTCCAGCACGCTAACCACTACGCCACAGAGCACTGCAGCTTAGTTTAGTGATTTTAAATAACTTCACATGAAAGAACTACGAAGCCAAACCGGTGTTCTCTTCTCAACTGTTCCTTGTGAACGATCCCCAAACGGTGTTAAGTGGTGGCAGGGGGAGGAGGAATTTATTAGAGAGAAAATATTTTACCACTTCCATTGATCTTAACCGATTTTGGCCGTGACTTCTCAGCAGAAAAAGTAAGATTATCGAGGAATTTGAGAAATAATAAGCCTATAACACACCTCAGATATTGTTCTGCCGTTTGTGCATATTATATTTGCATGAAATATCTTGATTTTTAATCCTATTAATGTCAAAATCAGACGGGAAAAAATGAGTTCATTTTATTTATATAATAATAATATAGAATAGAAGAAGAATAGAAGATAGAAGAAGAAGAAGAAGAGAAGAGAAGAGAAGAGAAGATGAGCACAAAAGTGTCAATTTTAACCATTTTAACCCGAATGGCACCCCTACGCGGAAAATCCGTTCTGTTAGTGCAAAATTTCAAAATAAATCCAAGGCGTAGTTATTGAGAAAAGTGCGGACAGACGAACGGATGAACGGACAAGGGTGAATTTACAGGTCCATCCTCCTTTTGTCGAGGGACTGATTAAAATAATTAGTAATTAAATACACTTAACAAAAATAAAACTTCACAATATTTTCCCTGCAGAAAATACTCCTCTTTAAATTGCACGTGTTCACATGTTAAATGATTCATTTTTATTTTTTTATCTTTCGGAAATTAAAATAGTTACATTTAGAACAGTTCTATGAATCCCTTGGTAATTCTTTTGAGAATTGAAACAGAAAATAACCATTCTTCGCAATAGTCCGTACTGTTCGTGATCGTTGGACTTCATCCGTGACGTTAGCTGGTCACGTGATTTTCATTGAAACAGTCTCCTATTTAGGAAACCGTGAATCAACTCCTCAAAATCCTCTGTTAGATATGATCTCAAATAGTAGTACCTTACAACCAATATGCCTTCTTCGTGATGAAAAAAGTGAAAAAAATATCGTTATTTCCGTGTGGATGTTATATGACGCAGACTTGACTAAAACTAATATTAAGCATCGTGTCATGGTTTGAAATTGTCTACCAAACAATTCCTGGACTAAAGCATATTTGTTAATCGGAACGACGCTGACCATTTGATCATCCGAGGGATGGTGCATGGCACGCGCTGATAGTTTGTTTGAAATGAAGCTAGTTTGCACAGTACCAACCTTACTCTTTCGTCCCAACCAGCTTGCTCCAGTAGCAGGATAGGGTCAAAACAACTGGAGTTCAAACGGATAGCAGAGACTGCCGGAAACGTTGACGTCATTCTGCATACAGCGCCTGATGTTCCCAAATAATTACCCAGCTGGTACTAACCAGGTTCAATATTGCAAAACTGGTGATCAAACGAGAACAGATGCATCGACATGATTATGCTGTTCTATGCTAATACGATGAACGCGGTAGTATAAACTGTGCTATTATAGTATTTTATGTACACTATTTTCTTTAAATATTATAAGTTCTAGTCTATAAATTTATGAGGTAAATGCGTAAAAATACTCCTTTTTGTGTATCTCTTGATATCTGTGTAGGTTCACTAACAAATTCAGATCAGAATCTGAAGAAAAACCAATAATCGATGTTGAACATGGCATCACATAGAAGTAGGAAAACAATCTAAAAATAAATCAACTCTAGGGAAAACAATTACAACCACCAAATTTTCCATTTATAAAAATCACCATTCAATAATGTTTGGAGCATTGTTGCCACATCTGGGCTGGTTCATCTATCACTAGTCTCTCCCTCTTAGAGAGGTTCCAAAAACAAGTATCCAATCTAATGAGTCCCGTACTATCAACTGAAGTTCAGCCCCTATCCCATCGATGCAATGTTTAATATCGGTTCCTGTTTTACAAATACTTTAATGAAATACGCTCTGCTAAATTCATAGCACTTATGTCCCCTCGACGTAAATATCATCGACAAATTTGTCTAGGAGAAAAATCTCACCCCTTCATTGTAGAGGTTCTTACATGCCGAAAAGACTTTTACTTTAATAATTTCTTCCCTCGAATTGCTAGACTTTGGAATTCCCTCCCTGTTTCTTGCTTCCCTGGCTGTATTAACATGCAAAAGTTTAAATGTAATACGAACAAGCATCTCGCTAATCTTCTCGCATAGTACTTTGTAAAAATGGTTTCAAATAGTAGCCACTTACGCCCAAGTGGCAGTATTACGTTGTTTGGGCTGAACAAAAGTAAAATATAAATCTGTTCATGTTATTTTTCTCGGTTCTTAAAAGCCACTGCATTTATAAAATATTTAAAAAAAACGCAAATTGTATCAATTAACATCTTATAACTTATATATCTGTTGGATTCCATTGTTAACATTGGATTTTCCGATTTATTTTTCATTAGAATTAGATGCTCATGCAACGTAGTTCTTCGGTTCCCACAGTGCGAATCGTATTTCTGTACCCAGTGTTGTGATGTGGTAGCCAAAGCATCCATTATCACTTCTCTCTATTATTTTATCAAAAATCGATCCAGACATCAAGTGGCTTCACGCCTCGTGATAATCGAAGCTCCTCTGAGGTTACCCAAGTTCTCTCCAAACTCTTAACAAAATGCCTTACTGAATCTTGCTTCCCTGACTGTGGTACCAGTTTTCAAGAATTCTGGTGAAATAAACTGATCTAACCAATTATCGCGTCATTAGCCTCCTTTTTCTCTACGCCACCTTATAAATACTAAACTTCTTTCCAACTTACAAAATGGATTTAGGCAAGCTTGTTCTATTGCAGATATGCTAACTGTAATCTCTGATCGTACATACCACGCATAAGGAGAGGAAGTAGAGCGGTAACCCTAGATATATCGATGGCCTTTGACAGGGTCTGGTACTAAGATTTTCCCATGAAAATTAAATTATATTGTATTATTAGCAGGTCGCCCGTCGTTGCCCGGTCGTAAAATACGCTTAAATATGATATTTTGTTTAATGCAAATTTCGTATTTATTATTATATTATATTGGACTCAATATATAGAAATGATTTAAAAAGTTAAAAAACAAAATGACTCATGTGCCATCAACGAGAATCGAAACCAAAATGTTTAGCTTACAATTTACTTTTTTATGTTAATGCCTGAGCTATGAAGACATGTTTGCTGCAAGGCTTACAGTTAAAACACGAATCAATAGCTATTACGTTACGCATGCATATTTGTAATGCCGTCGTTCGACCTTTACTTGGCAAGTTCTATTTTTTTAATTTGCACACTTTTGCACCGATTTTCTCCGCTAAAACTCAAATATAAAGTTTCGCATATAGTAAGTTATATATTTATATTAAGTTTCATATCTGTAAGCCAAAAACTGACAGAGGAGTTTGGTAGGCAAAATGTTTTAAACAAATATATATTAGCACACATAAGCATATATAGAAAGAGGTTTTTGTTTACTATAACCGTTTTACGCAAATATTACGCAAGTATAAATCATATATAATATCTGTATGAATATAATTGCACTTAATATTTAACTAAAGATGATCATCCCATAAGAAAACAGGGAAAAAAACAACAGGGAATTAATTAAAATGAATGTTTAAAAGAATATGTAAATTAGCTAGATCTTTTGCAGATGAATACAATTCCATGGCCCATATATAACTAAGTTGTATTTCCTTTTTAAATAAATGGAAAACTGTTTTTTAATATGAATATCAATAAAGAAAACACCCTACATTTATAGGAGTATAGATTGGAAGAATAATTAATATAATCAAATCCTTAGATAAAAGATAAATTTAGGTTGTCAAAATGGCCGTTCTCCAAAACAACATGATATAAATGCGGTTGTGCCAGAGGGGTTAATCTTTTGACTTTTATTATTCCTGATATTCATAAATGGCCTCCCTAATAAAATTGTCTCCGAGATGACAGTTCGCTCTATAACCGACACGAAGGGAAGACAAATGAATATATATCTAAAACAATGGTTGAAATCTTAGAGGAAGACCTCCAGTTTGTAATGGAATGCGGACGTAAATGGATGGTAATATTCAATGCTACCAGGAATAGGCTTCTTTCTTTGAACAATTACAAGAAACCTACTTAACTTCAGATTTAACGTAATCTACTTACAATAACCCTTGTCCCTGAGTGGCTTCCGTGCCTTGATAAGTGATGACCACTGTGTAAAAATAATTTTAAAAAAATGATCAATGTTGGCTTTGTAGAGATATAGGATTTTCCAACTGAGAAAAAAAAAACCCTTCCAAAACTAACTGCTCTTTGTGGTGGAAAGAAGATCGTTGCTGCTCTTAAGCCATGTAATAGTAACCATTTCCCGTTCTGTGGTATCGCTGCCATAACATCAAATTTACTCGAATTTTCATTGAAAAATTCCACTCTACTTGATACGTGGAGAACTACCATACTATTCCAAGCTTTACACACTCGTATCTAAATATTATTACACTCATAGAAATACTTGTCCGCAAGTTAAAGGACCAGTAATGTAATGGATAAAGTACTAAGTAAAATTCAGTTTTAAGTGGCACGCTTCTGGGGGTCTAAGTTTCAATCCTCAGTGCGGGCGACACTAAGAATAAACTTACGAATTACTTCAGACTTCTATCAAGCCATTCCTGAAGGAACGAAGCATGCTACCACCCTAGATTAAATAAATGGTTCTGTTATAAATGTGACATAATGCATATGAGCGCATGGGAAAATATCAGCAGCAGCGAAGGATGGCTGGCTGCGAAGAGATTAGCAGCAGCAGCAGTAGCTGAAAAAAGGCGGATATGCAAATTAGGAAGTGTGCACGAGAAGAAAAAAAGAAGAAGTAGGAGGAGGAGGAGGAAAAGACGAGAGAAAAATACGCCATGTGCCCAGAGCAGAAGCAAAGTGCGACATCGAAGAAAATAGACGTGTGAAGTCGAGGACGAGAATGTGCCGACTGTGACTGGCATGCGGTCGGAGGTAGGAGAAACACGCCGGTAAAATGAACATGTGGGAGCGAGAGACTTTTTTAAATGGTACCGAAAGTAACGGTAATAAATGTTTATGTTAAAAAAAGAAAAAAATATCCGCTCGGATTTTTATTTATTTCTTTCCAGTTTTATTTTTATGAATTACTATTTATCAAAATAAATATAATGTAACAGAGCAATTACAGAAAATCCGTGCAGTTCAACGGGATCCTCGTTAAGAAAGTCGGAAATGACATCGGCTGAAACGTTGTGAAAATAATACTCAAGATGCCAACCGTAGTCTGAATAATCACAATAATTTAAATTTCAGAACCACTCAGAGAAGAGAGTCACGTGAGAGTCGCCAAAGAAGGTGGTGCTTTAAAATTCACCTTTACCTTCAGCCACATTTAATATATTTCCTTCATTTAACAATAAACCAAAATCGATGAAAATCGGTTTGAATGCTAACCAAACGTCTGCCTCGTCAATAAATAAATATTTTCTCTTCTCCTCTCTTATTCGAACGAGATAATAAATCCAAACAGAAAACAATGTTTATTTTATGTAAAAATCGATCCACGTGAGACATTGAAACACTTTCCGAATACTTCCGACTTTTTCGCCATTGTCCGGCCGATATTTTCAATACAAAGGCTGGAACGATAAAAGTGTCGCCCTAAAGAGAACAATATTACAGCTTTATTTTAAAACTTTTATTGAAAAAAATCAATTCAGGTAACTTGATTATGTAGTAGAGCTGATATCTATTCAATGTAGCCACCCCCTGCTTCAATCACCGCCTCGATACGGGTCCGAAACTGGGAATATGCCTTTTCCACAAGCGCCGGCAGATGGCGGCGATCAGGCTGGCTTTGATGTTGTGGGAGGTCATGTTTGTGATGTTCTCGACGTTTGACCAAACGAAGTTGTCCATCTGCTCCAGGTCGAGGGAGGAGGTTGGCCAGTGAGAGAAGGGTACAAAGTCGCAGCACTCAGAAGAAGTCAAGTCTAGGTCTCTTTGGACATGTGGGTAGGCGCCGAGTCCTGCTGCCATACTCAGGGTCTGATTGCACCAGGGGATCACCCCACTCTTCAACACATCCAGGTACATTTTGGTGTTGACTTTTTAGCCGACTTCGAAGATGTAAGGTGGCGTGATGCCACTCATTTGAAACCATACCAAAGACTATAACCGTGTGGGGGGGGCTGTTTTCATCATCCTTGGCACCTTCCTGTTATTCATGGAAATCCAGCGATGCAATTTGAGGATGCGAGTAATGGCCCGTGTGTCATAACTCTGATCGGCAGAGAGCATGAGTTGTACAGCGGCGCATCTCCGATCTCGCTCGTTAAACATTGTGTCACTTTCAGATATGATAGAAGGCACATAACCCTCTTGGGATTTTTACACAACTAACCAACTAGTATATGGTCTGCAACAAAAAAATTGTTTTTCATCAAACGGAAATGGAGTCATGTCTTTTCTAGGGCGACAATTGTATCGTTCCACGTTGTAATTAGTTTGTACGAAGAACCTTCTGGAAGTAATGCCCCTATTTTTTTTATTCCTCCCGAAAGGTTTATATGGATTACAAATTGCATTGTTATAATGACTAAACTTATGCATTTATGACCTTGAATTTTCATCTCTCTATTGCAGATATTGGCGGTATGAAACTTTAAGAAAGCAACTCATGTCATGGACGTGCAGCAGAGACGCGTCAGTGAATTCCTCTATGCAGAAAAAAGAGGGGATCAACATTCACCGGCGGCTGTTTAACGTCTACGAAGCCGCTGCAGTTGATGTCAGCACAGTTAGGAGATGTGGTCGGCTATTTCAAAGTTGCGACAAAGATGTGTAGCAAAGCGAAATAAAAAAAAATGCTGACAAAAGTGCATTAAAAATGATGGTTACTATGTAGAAAAATAAATTCTGGCGCACAAGTTGCCGCTCATTTTAATTGCACCACTTCTGTCTTCGTAGCTCATCGTTTCTGTTTTGGAGTTTAAAAAATAGGAGTCCTTACTTTTGGAATGGCTCTTGTATATAAAAAAAATTACAGAAAACAATATTTTGGAAAACGCAGACGTGTCCATTTTCTAATAAAAACTGATGTGAACTGATTTGTATCTATATAAATATCTATTTTGTCACGCAAAAGTTAACAAGTAAAATATTATAGAAATAAACCATTTCAATGACTTATTGAAGAAGAGAAAACAAGACAAATTCGCCGTCTGAAATTAATTCAGAAAGAAACCCCCTTATTGTATTTCAGTAACGATACGTTTCCTTTCTTCTTTCATTTTTCTTCCTATACCGATTTTGTATAGGCCCTTTTATTGATAGTACACACATGAAACTCTAGTCCCTTTCAAAGTAATCTCCTCCGGTTGCAATGCACTTGTTTACCGTTCCAACAACTTCTGGAAGGTCCCTTGGGAGTCCTCTTGTGTCACAACCTCTTTCAGATCCTCAATTGGCTTATAACGACAGCCTCTAGGGTTTTCCTTGAAAGGGAATAACCAAATATTACAGGGAGCAAGGTCTGGACTATATGGAGGGTGGGGAACTGTCTTGATGACCATTTTGGTCAAATAGTTTGTGATATTATCTGAGCACCCTTGGGACAAACTTCGCGCAAATTTTCCGCAGCTTCAGTTCCTCGCGAATAATTGTGTGTACAGTTCCCACACTGACATCACTCTGTGCACTTATTGTCTCTATAGACACACGATGAATTATTTTATTTGGCCAATCAACTCCCTTACTCCTCTCGCACCTCTCATCATCCCTCACAGATTTCCTACCTTCCTTGAATCTGTTATGCCACTCAAAAACTGATGCTCGATTCATGCAAAGTGGTCCAAAATTTTGAAGCACACCATACGTTTCTGTGGCATTTTTTACAAGTTTAAAACAGGATTTAATTGCATATCGTTCTTCTAAAGTGTCCTCACGTCCAGATTGCATTTTTTAAATTCACCACCTGTAACAATCAGAATTTAGTAAGGCGTATTCGAATTCCTGCTGTACCTGTTCATAGAGTTTACAATAGATGTGCTAACGATTATATCTAATAGGGTTAGTGAACCTCTCAACAAAGGCTTTCTTTCTAGGGCAATTGCTTTTGACATATCACAGGCCTTCGATAAGGTATGGCATAAAGGCCTACTTCACAAGATTTCCACCTACGGTATGACTGGAAATGTTTTCTCAATTATTAAATAATTTCTCTCTGATAGGCTCATAAGAGTAGTGGTTGATGGGCAGAATTAATGCTGGAGTTCCTGAGGGGTTCATCCTGGGACCAACTCTCTTCCTGATCTACATCAATGATCTCCCAAAATACATACTTAAATCATTCGTTGACATCTATGCTGATGACACGACCATCTATGGCAACACATCATAGGCCGTAAATGACAAAGTTCTTTCTGATTCTCTCTCCTCTGATCTTGAGCGCATGGTACAGTGGGGGGAAAGGTAGCTGGTTACTTTTAATGCATCTAAAACCAAGCTCCTATCTTTAAATCATCAACGCTCTGATCCCCATCTGGCATCAATTGAAATGGATGGCTCTCGTCTTGGAGAGGCTCCATGTTTTGACAAGCTTCTGAGATTGATCTTTACTCCTGATCTGAAATGGAACACGTACATCAAATCTGTTGCCAAGGCCGCTGGGAAAATGTTGGGATCCTTCTATCGATCCAGTAGATATCTCACTACTGATGCAATTCTCTATCTATATAAAAGCCAAGTACGTCCAAGGATGGAGTACTGGTGCCACATCTTGGCAGGAGCTGCTAAAAACAGCCTATCCTGCCTTGACAAAGTACAAAATAGACTTAACAGCTTAGTGGGGACTGCCCTTTTCTCTTCCCTGTAACCTCTCTCCCGACGTTGCGAGCCTGTCTTTGTTTTATCGTTATTTCCATGGCAAGTGATCGTCTGAGCTCCAATCTCTGGTTCCCCCCTCGCCAATCTTTCACGGAAAGCATCCTTCTAGCTGAAACCACTGTCAATAATTTCTCCCACTCTTTATCTGTGCCTAAATCAAAACGTAGATTCCATGAACGCCCGTTGAACTCTCTTCCGTTTTCCTATTTTCCACCTGACTACAACTTGGATGTCTTCAAGTTTAACATAAACAAATTCTTGATAAACCGCCCCCTTAAGTAAGACACTTTATCAAATCTCCATTACTAACGATTACTACGATATTATCCCATTGATTACTGTACACGCAATAACGCTTATCTCCGAGTGGCTTCCGGGCCTTGATAAGTGGTGACTACCATGTAAAAAAAATCAAACTCGAAATCATAAAAATTGGTTAGTCATGTTTAAGTATTCAGCCTTTTCTCTTATTTTGTCTGTTTTTCAACTTTGTTGATTGAGACATTATTCTATATGAATATGAATATTATGTTATCGGTAACCAAGCGTATTTTTTTTGTCATATTTTGACAGAACGTGTACAAACGCATCAAAAGAAATTAAATCAATAATATTTTAGCAACAATTGATTATAGCTAGATAGCACTTTATTTCAGTTTATAATTTAACTTTTCGGTGCTTGTGCATTTTTTGAACTAGATATCCGTAAATGTCTACTCGAGTTTGCCCGACATGTGACGTCGATCATCCGAATATGTCGAGCGTCATCGAGCAAATCTTTAAAAAATCAGAAAGTGACAACAAACGCCATTACTCCAATGAGAAGGCACATAATTAGCAGACAACTTTTGATAAATTGAAAGAAAAAGAAAACATTTATTAAGTTATTCATTTTAAATCACGGAGCAGCACATGGTGATTAATCTAACTATGTTGGACAAGTTAGTACAGTCGTAGAGTACTGTTAGCAGAACACACTGGCAGCATCTTAAATAAGGTGCAGGAAATGGCTACAACAACAACAACAACAACAACAACAACAACAACAACAACAACAAAATCTTAAGAAGATAATATGAGGTGGGCTCGGAACATATCGATACCGATTAAAGGAACTAAACCTAACCATAACCCTAACCCTAAACTCTAATAGTAAATGCTAACCCTAACCCTAACTATTAATCCTAAGCCAAAACCTAATCCTAAACCCTAACCCTAAATCCCAAATATAAACCGTAGACCCTAAATTTCTCCAATATTTAGTTTTTAAGCGCGCGAAGATAAAATGTTTCTACTTATTTAAAACAAAAAACTAAAACAATATTTATTCATAAAACGTATATTACAAATAATATATTACAAATAATATATTACAAATAATATACTGCAAATAATATAACATAAATAATATATTACAAATAATATATTACAAATAATATATTACAAATAATATAACACAAATAATATACTACAAATAATATAACACAAATAATATAACACAAATAATATATTACAAATAATATATTACAAATAATATATTACAAATAATATAACACAAATAATATAACACAAATAATATATTACAAATAATATATTACAAATAATATAACACAAATAATATACTACAAATAATATAACACAAATAATATACTACAAATAATATATTACAAATAATATATTACAAATAATGTATTACAAATAATATAACACAAATAATATACTACAAATAATATATTACAAATAATATATTACAAATAATATATTACAAATAATATATTACAAATAATATAACACAAATAATATACTACAAATAATATAACACAAATAATATACTACAAATAATATATTACAAATAATATATTACAAATAATATATTACAAATAATATAACACAAATAATATACTACAAATAATATAACACAAATAATATACTACAAATAATATATTACAAATAATATATTACAAATAATATAACACAAATTATTATTAATAAGTTGTTGTTACATTTTATTTTATTGCTTTTCAATTTTGTGCGGTTTTTAAATTGTAATTCTTATCCGATGAATGTTGCTATTTTCTGTTTCCTAACATTTTTAAGGTTTGGTCGCCGACGCTCGACATAATCCGGCGGTTTACGTCAGGTGCCGGGTAAACCGGAAATGACGTATACAAACATCCGGTTCACAAAGAGCACTAGCACCAACTTTTTTTAATTAAAAATTTATAATTTCATCGAAAATTTTTAATGCGTTAGAAAAACAACATAGTTAAAAACAATCGTGTGTTCAAAGATAGAGTATTCATCTACTGAAAAAAGCTTTATAAAATCAGAACGAGATCAAACATGATAATTTAGAAGATGTTTAGCAATTTTTAGCGTTGTTGTCAGAAACGTGCATGTTAAAACGGTGGTAATATTTTCAAATACTTTTAATTGTAACATAGCATACAATTATTAACATGTCCTGGGGGAAATAGTCCCTATAAATATCCTAGCACCTTTACTGATAACCTACCCTGATGATGGATTCGGGCCAATCAGAAAGTACTGAATAAAAAGCGATTATGGAAATTACATCAGCCAGTTTTTGCTATTTTCCAGGAAATCACATCTTATTAATCATATTAATAGATGGTGTACTACTACTACTACCACTACTACCACTACTACTACTAATAATACTACTAATACTGCTACTACTAATACTAATACTACTAATACTAATAATAATTTTATAATAATAATAATAATATGGAAAACTGCCAGAAATCTTATAATCTGACATCACACACGCACGCGCATGCAGTGTCACCCGTTTCGACTGATACCACAGAAAATAATCATGAAAGGTCAAGAAGGATGAAGAGACTATCGAGGAAGAACCCCAGTCAGACCTCGACTAGAAGAGTGCGAAAAGTATTGGACCCTTGGGATGCTTATAACTATTCGATTCCAGTGAAGACCAACCGTATTCCAACAAGAACTCAATGGTAAATGACTGATGCGATAATATAAAATAATTTATAACGGCGAATGCTGGAAAGATGAAGTTTATTGCTTCTCAGACTCTAGATAATACCATTTGTTCTAGTGAGCAATCACTAATAATGACCAATGTGTACATTCATAGTAAGTAAACGTAACTTACAACGTAATAATAATAATAATAATAATAATAATAATAATAATAATAATAATAATAACAGCGGCGGTTATTATACACCTGTAATAATCGTCCATCGAAACGAAGACCCTCCTGCTAGCAGAATCAGTAGAAGTGGGAATGATGCGCCGGTCGCAATAACAATATCA
>NC_136490.1:146613017-146620517 GCF_053919585.1 Euprymna scolopes
CTCATACCGCATTCGAATTTGGTTTTATTCTGTAATCAAAAAGTATTGCATTCTATCTTGTTCTTCCCCATATTGTGATTTTTAAGGCTTTCATAATATCGCTAAACCTTTCGTCCTGCCCGTTTGATACAGGGTTATATAGGGAGTTAGTAATATGTTCAATGGATAGAAATTTGCATAATATTCTAGATAACTATCCATGATTCGGTTTTGAATCGCTCAATCGAACGAAAATATCCAGCAGAAAACTTATTGCAATTGTGGAATTGACCATCTGCATTTGAATACCTCAATACTTTCTTTTACACTAATCTGTTGTCGTAGGTACGTGTGAACAATTGCGTCTTTCGTCTTCTTATTTTTCTTCTTGTTTTTCTTCTTCTTTTTCTTTTCCTTTTTCTTCTGCTTCTTCCACTAGTGTATTTTCGTGTTTTTATTTTACAGTTATCTGATATTAATAAGTGATTTTCTGAAGCGCCGCATAAGATAACCTGTTTTAACGAATATGTTTATTTTGGTAGAATTAAGTCTTTTAAATGAATACTACTGCAACCTATACACGGATTTTGTTTCAAAAACCTTTTTATATTTTGCTGTCGTATTAAATTTAATATTCGTTTTAAATTTAATATTCTTTCACGTTTTTAAGTGATTTTCTAAAGTTCAGATTATGTTTAAACCTAGCCAGTAAACCTAACCAGTTTTCGTGAATAAATTTCATATCACTCTGTTACAAGTGAGTCGTTGAACAACTGGACCATTATAACAAAAAGCATTCGCAATTTTGATATACATTTCCAGCATAGATGACAAAATCTTCATCGTCGTTTTAGTAATATGTAAATTGTATTGTAGCGTAAATTGTATTGTAGCGTATATGAATGACAGAGCTTATGACATTCTAAAATATAAAATGTTTACTGTTATTTTTAAAAGTAATTCGAAAATATAAAATGTTCACTATTTTGTTTTTTAGTAATTCGGAAATATAAAATGTTCACTGTTTCTGTGAAAGTAATTCGAAAATGTAAAATGTTTAATGTTTCTTTGAAAGTAATTCGAAAAAATGAAATGTTTACTGTTTCTTTGAAAGTTATTCGAATATATAAAATTTTTATTGTTTCTTTGAAAGTAATTCGAAAATATAAAATGTTTAATGTTTCTTTGAAAGTAATTCGAATATATAAAATGTTTACTATATCTTTGAAAGTAATTCGAAAATATAAAATGTTTACTATTTCTTTTAAAGTAATTCGAAAATATAAAATGTTTACTATTTCTTTGAAAGTAATTTGAAAGTATAAAATGTTTACTGTTTCTTTGAAAGTAATTCGAAAATATGAAATGTTTACTATTTCTTTGAAAGTAATTTGAAAGTATAAAATGTTTACTATTTCTTTGAAAGTAATTTGAAAATATAAAATGTTTAATGTTTCTTTGAAAGTAATTCGAAAATATAAAATGTTTAATGTTTCTTTGAAAGTAATTCGAATATATAAAATGTTTACTATTTCTTTGAAAGTAATTTGAAAATATAAAATGTTTACTGTTTCTTTGAAAGTAATTCGAAAATATAAAATGTTTACTATTTCTTTGAAAGTAATTCGAAAATATAAAATGTTTACTATTTCTTTGAAAGTAATTCGAAAATATAAAATGTTTACTATTTCTTTGAAAGTAATTTGAAAATATAAAATGTTTACTGTTTTTTTGAAAGTAATTCGAAAATATAAAATGTTTAATGTTTCTTTGAAAGTAATTCGAAAATATAAAATGTTTAATGTTTCTTTGAAAGTAATTCGAATATATAAAATTTTTACTGTTTCTTTGAAAGTAATTCGAAAATATAAAATGTTTACTATTTCTTTGAAAGTAATTCGAAAATATAAAATGTTTACTATTTCTTTGAAAGCAATTTGAAAATATAAAATGTTTACTATTTCTTTGAAAGTAATTCGAAAATATAAAATGTTTACTATTTCTTTGAAAGTAATTCGAAAATATAAAATGTTTACTATTTCTTTGAAAGTAATTCGAAAATATAAAATGTTTACTATTTCTTTGAAAGTAATTCGAAAATATAAAATGTTTACTATTTCTTTGAAAGTAATTCGAAAATATAAAATGTTTACTATTTCTTTGAAAGTAATTCGAAAATATAAAATGTTTACTATTTCTTTGAAAGTAATTCGAAAATATAAAATGTTTACTATTTCTTTGAAAGTAATTCGAAAATATAAAATGTTTACTATTTCTTTGAAAGTAATTTGAAAATATAAAATGTTTAATGTTTCTTTGAAAGTAATTCGAAAATATAAAATGTTTACTATTTCTTTGAAAGTAATTCGAAAATATAAAATGTTTAATGTTTCTTTGAAAGTAATTCGAAAATATAAAATGTTTAATGTTTCTTTGAATGTAATTCGAATATATAAAATGTTTTCTATTTCTTTGAAAGTAATTTGAAAATATAAAATGTTTAATGCTTCTTTGAAAGTAATTCGAATATATAAAATGTTTACTGTTTCTTTGAAAGTAATTCGAAAATATAAAATGTTTAATGTTTCTTTGAAAGTAATTCGAGAATATAAAATGTTTAATGTTTCTTTGAAAGTAATTCGAAATATAAAATGTTTAATGTTTCTTTGAAAGTAATTCGAAAATATAAAATGTTTACTATTTCTTTGAAAGTAATTCGAATATATAAAATTTTTACTGTTTCTTTGAAAGTAATTCGAAAATATAAAATGTTTAATGTTTCTTTGAAAGTAATTCGAAAATATAAAATGTTTACTGTTTCTTTGAAAGTAATTTGAAAATATAAAATTGTAACGGAAGGAAACTGAAGAACACTACTGACGTTAGAAACTGATATGTACAGGAGCCACCGTCATTTAAACCCAGAATCCATCTAGTACAAGGAAAAGAGAAGGGAAGAAAGATATGCAAACCGTGGTACTGCCGTAATTTAAAGGCTGTATATAAGGACGTTTTTTTTCTCAGAGTTAAAACATTAATTTCAACACTTAAAAAATGTTTACTGTTTCTTTGAAAGCAATTCGATATACTTTTTACTAAGTATGGGTTTTTCATATGTATTATTTTTTCCACGCTTAAGCTTTGCAAAAGTAATCTCACTTTTTCGTCCATTCCATTAACTTTTTACATTATATTTTATAGATCGACATCAGATGTAAAATAAGTTGAAAATGTAATATACATTTTCGAAAATATTTAAGTTTAGCATTGAAACAAATAATGGTACCGTTTTAACATTGTTGTTATCGTTTACTACAATATTTAAAGATACGTAGCGAATGTAAAGTAAGGAGTCCCCCCCAACGAAAATACTCTCCAACATACGAAGGACGTTCCAAAAGTAATGCCTTCTATTTTCATCCGAGGAGATTGTAAATTACGTTGTTATGATGACTCACCTTATGCATTCATAAACTGAAAGTTTTATTCTTCTGCATGCAGATATTGACGCTGTAAGATTCAAAGAAAGCAACTCCTGTCATGGAAGTGCGTCAGAAACATAGATGCATTATTGAATTCCTGGCCAAAGTGTATTGAGAATGTTAATTGTGACTAAAAATTAGCACGAACCTGATTTTGTACAGTATGCTGTGTTCGAGTCAGGGAAAAATGGCTGCTGTGTTTACTTATAGGCTGGTGATCTGATGAGGTAATGAGCCTTCAGGGCATCTAATATACATATGAAAGACAGGCGACTTCACAAAAATACAAAAACAAAAAAAAAACTGTTGATTAGAAAAGGGCGTTCATTTAGGCAGAAATGAGTTTTGTCAGATGTGTATTGAATTTTGATATCGAAAATTGTGAAGAAGACGAAGAATAGTTAACATAAATAGTTATGAGACGGCAGAATATTTTACAGCGGTAGTGACTATGTAGAAAATTAAATTATGCAGCACAAAAGGTCGTCTATTTTAATAGTAACACTTGCATTGTCGTAGCTCCTCAACATTTTGAGTTAAAAAAACAGGAGACTTTGCCTTTGAAACGATTCTCATATTGATGGTTTTGTCGAAAAAATTCCACTCGTTTTCGCGAAAGAACTAAATTTCCATATTCATTATTTTCGTCTGAGTCTAATATTTTTTAAAAATTAATCTCACTTTCTCTTTGTCCACTTTTCATATTCCCGTTTACATAGGTTGGCAAATTGTCCAGTTTCTTTCTAATCTAATAGCGGCAAGTAAAATTACCAGTTACCATCAGCGTTAATGTAAATCTCTTCGTAAAATCGAATGGAGAACATTTCGGTTGTCGATAGTGTTCATATAAATATTAAGATTTCACTTCCTTGTCGATTGTTGCTGGTTGTCTAATGGTAAGATCGAAAACGATAATATATGGGAACGGACGTGCTTAAGGCTCAGCAGCGTCATTACAATAGCGTAGGATAGACGGGAGTGGAGATAGCTGGTGAGAATTTCTGAAGAGGCGTTCCCTATGGTCAACCAAATTACAGGAATAGATAGATTGTCAGGACAATATTTCGTTTGAAAAAAAAGGCAGTCTTTTTCACGTCACAAACACACCAGACATTAAAAATATTGTAATTGTATGTTATTTCTTTAAATCACTTAATTACCCGCGCGACGGTTGATTCGATATAAAATTCTCATTTGATTTCGAGTCACATTGAATCTTTCAATAGCTTGGATAATATCATCTGTGTGAACTACGTATACAAGTGAAGCGCAGTAGTCTCTCAATTAAACTGGTTGACTCTGGCCGTTGATCAATGATTGATTCTTTCGCTCAGCATCTTTTGTGCCCTGTCGTTGATTGGTTCTTTAGTTCTTCCGCCAAGGTGTGCCATTGTCATGCTGTGCCCTTGACATCACCAGAGCCCCGTTAACCAGTTCAGGTTCTACATCAGGCACACGCGCATAGAACGACCTAGATCCATGTATATCCAGCAAATTGCACATGACGCCAACCGTGTTTCTGAGGATCAGAGGCAGCTGATGGAAAACAGGAAAATCTTGAGAGAGATAGAGTCATATTTGTCCGGGCAAGGAGCCCAACCAGATAGATACAGTTAGATCGTCAAATTCATCATTTTGAGAAAGTTTTGAAAAAAGACAAAACGTTGACGCGCGTGTGTACTGTGTGCAAACACGTGTCATTTTCGAGATCTTGGATGAAACGATTTCATGCAGTTAGGGGAAGCGAGAAAGCAAATAGCAAGTCAAACAAGCAGCTCAGTATCCCTCCCCGCTCGAAAACATATTTCACTGTGTAATAAAAAAAGTCGACCCTGGTCATTTTTTTTCTTTCGCTCATAAGATCTGTTAATAATAGTTTATATATGAAATATTCAATTACTCGCGTTATTCTATGATTTTAAGTAAATAGTTCAGTAGCATATCTGATTAGCGAAACATATTTTTGTCACTTTTGATGGAGGGTGTGTGTAAGGTAGACTTTATTTGGTCTCTTCAGAACTTAAGAGCTCAGACAATCCACCTTGATCATTATTTAACCATTACTAATTACGATGGACTCTCCGGTCGATTTTGACGTATGAACTCCGCCACAACAACTAAGTTGTTCGGTAATCCACAAAGATGATTAGTTTACAGTGGTGAAGGCTTTCTGCAGAACTAACCATCCTTCTTTGTACAACTGCTAATTTTTGTCGGTGCAATAACTGCCACAAGATACAGTATACAATAGACCTCATGGTTTACATGAGAATTTTCCTTCTCCTGGACACATGTCAACAAAGACTGGGTTGCATCTCTCCCAGTGAATTAAATGCGCCCCAGATACAAACCTGGAAATTTCTATATCTCGGTGCGGTACATACAACGCCTAACCTTCACAAATGGTCAGCCATCTGGTACTGGCCAAGCTAGTTATATAGTAATGATAATGATAATAATTGTGATTTTGTTACAAATAGGATTATTATTGTTAATGTGATGATTAGTATTTTAGTTATTATTAATCAATTTCACTCTTATGATGAACTTAGTTATTAATATACAAACCATTGTAATTACCACTATTATAATAACTATGATCACAACTGTCATATTTTTTATCGTTATTAAAATAACTATTCTTAATGTTTACATTATTATGATTATCTTAGTGTTTGTTGGAATTAGTACAGGTCTCTGTCTTTTGATGTATGAATCTGAAATCTTTATAAAAAAAATGTGTAAGATATTAATGCTTTCACGAAAATTTTTGTGACTTTTGTGAAAGGTGCTGATGAGGAGACGATTTGAAATGTACATATCCAAAAAATAATAAAGTAATGATAATTACAAATAATCTCTGAAACGATCGTACACCGGATCATTGTTGACCAGAATTCTAGGAACACTACCAATATGTTGGAATACTATTTATTTGCGTACCGTTATTAGACAAACACACACACACAAACACACACACATATATCTATATGTATATATGTAGTGTGAGTATATACATACAGTTAAACATTTCACAGTCCACTTTTTAATAAAGTCCACAAAGCCACTCAGGTAACTGATCCCTTTAAACATAAAAAGGAACGGTCGACAATTTTACTCTTATAGAAAACAGACTTTTTAAAAGATATTTTGTATTTCTTAATATAAACATTTATATATTTTCGTATTAATTTTATAAATATACACGCGCGCATACACACATATATGTCTGTGTATAGGCGCGCGCGTGTGTGTGTGTGTTCGTAGTCTCGGTTAAGAATGTATTCGTAAGGTAAAATGTGAATCATGTGACCTTCAGTTTATAACTTAAATTATTTCTTTTCTTCTTTCTTTTCTTTCTCAATATGAACATTGGAAAGAAAAGACAGATTTTTCGCCCTAGGAGATCGTAGTTATTAATAACCACGGATCGAAACCATGCTTTATCAAATATATATATATATATAGTGATTTATAAAATATATATGGCGATTAAGCGACACTGAATATTCCGCGTTTCATCCACTCTAGAATTCTTCGAGTGGATGAAACGCGGAATATTCAGTGTAGCTTAATCGCCATATATATTTTATAAATTACTAACTAGCTCTACCTACGTATTGAGCACTTTTGAAGTAAATACTTAAAGTTTACGCATTAATTTATACTTTCGTATATTAATTTAATGTGAGTAAATGAAGTAGTTATATATATATATATATGTATATATGTACATGTATGTATATGTATATATATATATGTAAATGTATATGTATATATGTACATGTATGTATATGTATATATGTACATGTATGTATATGTATATATGTACATGTATGTATGTATGTATGTATCTATCTATCTATCTATCTATCTATCTATATATATATATATATATATATATATATATATATATATATATATATATATATGTGTATCTATATATACGGGGTGACGCCAAAAAAAAACAAAAGCTAAATGGAGGCCATCTAGAACATATGCTGTAGAACGGAGAAAAAAAGGCCAAACACCCTAGTGT
>NC_136490.1:146623017-146658017 GCF_053919585.1 Euprymna scolopes
ACACACACACACATATATATATATATATATATATATATATATATATATATATTTGTTTTACAGGGTGTCCATAAAGTGCGTCTTCACTTTAAAAAAATTATAACTTTATTTGAATTTGCAATAGAAATAATCTGTAAAATGGATTTGAAATAAGTAAAACTATATTTTTTAAGCTATTATTGAAATTTTATTTAACTTTCCATATGCCCTTTATCATTAGCAATACAAAGGGTAATATGATTTTGCAGTTCCCGAAAAACATTTGCCAAATGATTTATAGTAATGCCTGAAATCACATTAGTTATTCTAGCTTTCAAATCTTCCAATGAACTAGGTTTGGTTGCATACACAATTGGTTTCACATGTCCCCATAAAAAATCTAATGGAGTCAAATCTGGTGAACGTGGAGGCCAATGAAATGGTCCACCCCTTCCGATCCATCTGTTAGGAAATTCCTGATTTAGAAACTGTCTAACACGCCGAGCAAAGTGACAAGGAGTTCCATCTTGTTGAAACACTGTATCATCTTTCAAGTTTAATTGTTCAAGTTTCGGAATAAAGTAATTCTGCAATATATCTAAGTAGCTGTCACTGTTAATAACACGATCTTCAAAAAAATATGGCCCTATGATTTGATTTATTCCCAAAGCACACCACACATTAACTTTAAGAGAGTCCCTTTCATGTTCAACAGTTTCATTTGGGTTTTCAGTTCCCCAAATTTGGCAATTATGCCTATTGACCTTGCCACTAATGTGAAATGTTGCTTCATCAGAAAACAGTAAATTACTCACAAATGCCTCATCACTGCAAAGTTTTTCATTGAACTGGTGACAGAAAGTTAGCCGTGCATAACACTTTTCTTCTAACAACTGTTGATGTAATTGAATTTTGTAAGCTTTCATATGAAGTTTTGCCCGTTTCAGACGGTGGTTTATCATGGACAGAACCTGTCTCTTTAAATTTGTTCATCCATTTAACAATAATGTTCCTATGAGGCGCTTTTTTATTGTATTCAATTCTAAACTTTCTTTGTACAGCAATAGTAGATTTCAATTCAGCCAACCAAAGGACACAGTTTACTTTTTCCTCAATTGAAGCCATGGGATTAAATTGATTCTAAAAAACAAAAGAAAATATTTTTTCACTTATTTTTTACTCATCTAAAAATTGTTACGAATTTTGTGGTGAAAAAATGATTCAATAACTAAACTTAAAACTAGATACGTGAAACTTTATAACATTTATTTTACAGATTATTTCTATCGCAAATATAAATAAAGTTTGTTAAAGTGCACACGAACTTTATGGACACCCTGTATATATATATATATATATATATATATATATATATATATATATATATATATATATATATATATATATATATATATATATAGTGTAATTTTTATCCAAGCTCCAAATATCAAGTTTTCTCAGTTGGTTATTTATTACTTTTCAAAAAGTATCCATTACAATATTGTTTCATATTGCGACTACCTAATCTACAAAATTATGTTATTGCTGCATATTTAGTTACATACTACGCGAATGTTTACCTTATTATATATATGTTCTGGAACCCAATAAGAAGACATTCATTGAGCTTGGCCTTTTTTTTTTATTAAAAAAATTTATATAAAAAAGGTCATTTTTATTATAAAAAAACTTTATTTATGAAAGAAATTTTGGATCATTAAGATTGGTATCTGCAAACCGAATACGTTTCAAGTAAATGATTAACCTATATATCTATACTCCTATAAATGTGTTTTTTGTTTATTGATATTCATATTAAAACACATTTTTTCTATTTATTTACAAAGAAAATACAACTTTGTTATATATGGGTTGTAGAAATGCATTCATCTGCAAAAGATCTAGCTAATTTGCATATTCTTTTAAACAGATAACTATTACGTGTAATTATATTCATGCAGATATTCTACATGATTTATACTTGTGTAATATTTGCATAAAAAGATTACAGTAAACACTAATCTCTTTCTATAAATATTTAAGTATGCGTATATATATTTGTTTAAAAATACAGAAATAAAACTTAATATATAGGGTATTCGAACTCATGTGAAATTTTATATTTGAGTTTAGCCGGGGAAAATTGGTGCAAAAGTGCAAAAAAAATTTTAATTGAATTTTTCAGATGAAGGTCGAACGACGGCATTAATATATTAATATATATAATACTAATATGCCTGCGTAATGTAATAGCTATTGGTTCATGTCTTATCTTTAGCCTTGCAGCACACATGTCTTCATAGCTCAGGCATTAGCAAAAAGTAAATCGAAAGCTAGACGTTTTGGTTTCGATTCTCGCTGGTGGTGCACGAGTCATTTTTCTTTTTTTTTTTCCTTTTGAAATCATTACTATATAGTTGATCCAATATAATATAATAATAAATACGAAATCTGTATTAATCATATTCAAGCGTATTTACGGCTGTGCAATATATATATATATATATATATATATATATATATATGTATGTATGTATGTATGTATGTGTGTGTAAAAGAAAGAAAGTGAAAAAGAGACGGACATACAGAGAGAACTCGGGTGATGTAGAGGGAAGAGAATCATCCAGCATCATGTATTTCATTATGCTTTGTTCTACCAGGTGTTATCCAACAGTAAGATATATATATATATATAATACTAGCACGCCACCCGACGTTGCCCGATCATGAAATACACATATATAGTATATTTTAATTCATACATAGTTCGTATTTATTATTATAGAGACTATTATTATGTATTATTATATTGTATCCAATACAGAGTAATGATTTCGAAAGTTATTTTTAAAAATATGATTTGGATGCCATCAACTAAAAACGAAACCAAAATGTTTAGCGATATAGTCCTAGTTGTTATTTAGCGCTACAGTGTCGTTACAGATTGAGTTGTCGACAGATAAAAAACAAAGTAAAAAATTAAACTACCTTTTTGCGTATGCGCAGCAGTAACAGCTTTATTAAACTTATTCCTCACAAGGCCAACTTTTATTTTCAATTTTGACCCCTTAGCAGCTATTATATAGGCTTAAAAGAAAATCGCAAATATTTCACAGGTTCAAGTTCCCTATATATCAAGTTTCAAGACTGTAGATTTAAAATACAGGGAGAAGTTTGATACAGATTTTCCGCACATACACATGCCAGGCAACTTGGTCGTTTGCTAGATTTTTTATGCTAAGTGCTATTCGATTATGCATGAATAGAATTGAGCGTAATTGTTTAATGAAACCAATCATCAAATTAGTAACCATAGAAGATTAAAAATTATTTAATGAATGTTCATTTTTTCAAAGGAATATGCAAAGTAGTTAACCTTCATGAAGTCTCTCGCATATCCATTTGTGAATATATTAAGAAGTTCGTTTTAATAATTTTTAAATAGAAAAAGTAAACTTTCAATATCAATGTAACTGCGACAAAACTCAAGGTGTTAAGATTACGATACTTTTTCAACACAGATAAAGAGTGTTCAAAAAGCCTTATTATTATTCACTATTTCTTGGAGGTGAAGGAGTTAATTACACTTTGATCGTAACTTAAATCGGTTATCTCTAAAATCAGTGCTCGGAAAAAAATCAAGCTACCGGAAGTGGATACGGTTGATTATGAAATGGAACGGGGTCATTAATTCAAGACACGAAAAACGAAACTACATATTATATGAAAAATTCTTTAGTTTTTACACTTCTTGTGTTATCACGAAAAAAAAAAACACTTCCTGTATTATCAAATAATAAAACAAATATTTTATTAAAAAATGATTTAGTTTTACGACCAAACAAAAAGAAAACAATTATTTAATTATATAAATTATATGTTATAAAGTTTTATTTAATTATATATATATATATATATATATATATATATATATATATATATATATATATATATATATATATATATATATTGTAAAGTCTCTTTAATATATTTTTTTGATTCTTGGGTAAATATAAAAAAGAAAAGTCATTTCATTTTATTTTGTAATAACACAAGTATGGAAAATAATTTGATATAATAATTTAATAAATTATTTTATATAATAATTTAATAATAATTATTTTTTATATTATTATTATTATTAGTAGTAGTAGTAATAATAGTAGTAGTAATGTTATTGTTATTATCATTATTAAAGTGATAACACAGTAAGTGTAAAGTTATTTAATATATTATTTTAAAAAGATTATAGAAATGTAAAAGTTTTCTTTTTCTTTTATTATTTGATAAAACAAGAAATGTTTTCTTTTTTTGTTTCGATTGTTTCGTAATAACACAAGTGTAAAAACTAAAGTAATCTTTTGAAATAAATATATGGTTTCGTTTTGCGTGTCTTGACTCCGTTTCGTTCCATAATAAACCGTATTCACTTCCGGTAGCTTGATTTTTCCGAGCACTGATCTTGAAAATAATCCTTAAAACTGAGTAGAACTAACAAGTTTTATTTGGCAATTTACCTGTATCATTATGAGGAAAAAATATGGCATCCGGCCGAGTTAATGCAAGACACCGGCTTGTTTTGTATTGAAAAAAGATAGAAATCTCCACCCTTTCATCTTCCTCTCTCTCTTCCTTTCTGTCTGTCTTTCTTTTTTTCTTTTTTTTTCTTTCTTAATACATGCATTATGTATTGACCCTGACCTTATTTGGTACAACGGAAGAGAAGGTGCGTAGAAGCGGATGTAATACCTACTGAAGTTTGGACGTCGAATGTTAATTTCTTTTTGAACTCTTGCCATCGATGTTAAAGGTCCACATTGATCCAAAGCAGAATGCCGCGAAGAAAAGAACTATTTTTAAATCTGTGCGTAATCGTATACGCGTATTGCGAATTTGAGGGAAAAGTGGATATAATAATAAAAAGAAAGCAAAATTTTATTTTGTGGAATTAAAGCTATATATCCTTCATATTAAAATCAAGATTAGTGGGCATATACAGTGGGGGTCTATTTTTTCTCAATTTCTTTATTAATTTTGCCTTATTTTTCATTTTGGACTCTTCCATCATTTGCTAGTTGCCATTCTGGTTCGTTCCATTACTATATTTTACGATAAAAGCCAGAATTTAATAATAGTTCGACATTTTCCACTTTTCAGGTGAGCCAAAAGTTTATACAGGTAATCTTAATTTATTGATAATGGCTAAAGAAAAGATGTTGACAGATAGGGAGAAGGATGAAATTGTTACATTTCAAATGTGCAAAGAAGTCTACATCGGAAATTTCGAAAATTTTGAAACGAGATCATCGAAATGTGAAACGTTTCGTCATTGACGGCAAAGATGGAAGAAAAAAGCATAAAAGTGGGAGACCAAAGGTGACTTCACCACGAGATATTAGAAAAATCAAGAGGAGTTTGCTAGCAAACCCACACAGCACAAGCAAAGCTATATTCGGCCATGCAGGAGTGTCTGGCATCTTTAAAAGGACCCGAAATAGGATTTTGACACAGATAGCCGATCAGAGAACACAGACAAAACGTCCTCCTTTGAGTAATATAAACTGTCAGAAGCGACTAGCATGGGCCACTAAATATTTGAAAAACAATTTTCAAAATGTTCTCTGGATTGACGAGGCCAGAGCAACCCTCGACGGCCCCGACGGTTGGGCTAAGGGGTGGCTTCTTAAAGGCCCACGCTTGCGATTCAGACATCAACAGAGGAGTGATGATTTGGGCTGGTATTATTGGAAGTGAGATTGTTGGTCCTTTTCTTGTCCCTGACTGTGTCAAAATGAATTCTGTGAACTACTGCAAGTTTTTGGAAGCAAATTTATTGACCTGGTTGAATTCACAAAATGATGCTCTCAACCAGAATCTAATTATCCAATAAGATGCCCCAAGCCATGCTTCTCGGTTCACAAAAGCTTGGCTTTCAGACAAGGGAATCTCTGGTGAACTTCTGATGGACTGTCCACCTCAGAGCCCGGATTTGAATCCGATAGAGTACCTCTGGTCGATTCTGAAGAAGAAGGTTACAAAAACGGGCATCAATTCCATAGTAAAAAAGACATATGGGAGAGAATCAAGAAGGTATCTTCTGAAATCACACCTCAGCAAGTGCATACATTAACATTCTCTGTTGATAGGAGGCTGATTGCTTTGATTAAAAATGGAGGAAAGCGAATAAAGGGTTAAATAGTTTCATGGATTCGTATTGTTCTCTTAATTGTTATTTGAGTAATAACTGTTGTTTTCTTGTAATATGTTATCAATATATGGTATTATAATCATGATGACACAATTTTTCGAATTATATCATGTTTAAAAATGGTATTTATTTCGGATAAATGAGTGCTTGCAAACTCTTTTGGCCCATATTCCTTCCTAAAATCATTTAAAGATCCGTACGCCCCCCCCCAGAATATGATTATTTGGTTTCCGTTTCTATGAATTTACTTCATATATTTGCATATCAAATAGTGAGTAACATAGTTATTATATTGGAAAATATTGAAGCATAAATTTATCAATTTATACAATTTGCAAACACTTTTGACCCCCACTATATATATATACCAGCAGGGCGATTCAGCGCTGCCTGGAATTGAATAATGATCAACGCATGCTTCACACTCCTATATTTTTATTATCATCGAAATCGGTGAAATCGCCTATTTTTCAATCAAATCGATTGTCTGCTCTATTTAGGGACCCATCGCTGTTCACCAGGAGGAAGCTCACATGACTCCCGCAGTGACTTAGTTCACAATGCATTGTGGTCTACATTGCACTTATTGTACTTACTGTTGATTTCATAAAATTATTTTTCATTAAGTTTCAAATGCAAAAGTCAAGTATCATCTTCAAACAGAAACATTCGTTTCGAACGCTTTCATCTCATATTACAGAACCTACTGTTGATTTTATATGCCTGGTCATACTGCTTATACGGTGATAATGGTTTGAATTTAAGTTTAAAATGAAAAAAGTCAAGTATCATGTTTTCCTTGTGCTTTAAACATGAACATTAATTTTGAACGCGCCCCTTATCATATGAAAAAATCTACTGTTGATGTTTTCTGTTGATCCTTTCGGCTTGTGTGGTGATAAAACTTCTCAAATGCACTTGTGACGTTTGATTATGCCAGGTGTTAACTTTGATCAAAATCACTTGCTCTACTGATTGAAAACATAAATATAAACCCTATCTAGCAAGACTGCAAGGCACATTAAGTACCTTTCGTGATATAAGTGTTTCCTTTTCAGATTAAATATGTTTTTAACTCTTTTTCAAAGTGTTTTTAACATGTTTTATTAACTGTTTGCTCTCCATATATATATATATATATATATATATATATATATATATATATATATATATGTATATATATATATATATATATATGTATATATATATACTTATGTAATACTTATGTAATATTCCAATTATTAAAGGAAAGAACAAACCCACAATGAAAAATTAAAAATAATTAGAAAAAAAAAAATTAAAAAAAAAGGGGTTGTGAACTAATTTTGCTATTTGGTCATTGGAATACTACTTACCAGTATGTATGCTCTCAAATTAGGAACATGTCTGCATTAAGCTTGTTATTTGTAAAAATTTAAACGAAATTATAAGGAATATTTACTTAAATATATATATTTTATATAAACTAAAGAATATATATATATATATATATATACAGAGAGAGAAAGAAAGAAAGAGAGAGGGGGGGAAGAAAGTGGGAGATAGTGAGAGATGTCATGTAAATGGTAGGGTGAGAGGAAGATAGTATGTAAGAGAGGGAAAGCTTGGATAGTAAACATATGAAGCGGAAAAAGAACGTAACATTTTTATTAAGAGTGAATTCAACCATTTTTGCGGTAAATTAATGCCAGAGCACAAGATCTATTTAAACGATTTAATTCACAGGAAAATTGTACACAAGCTTGTATTTCATTAAAAATCTGAGAGATAAACTGTTTAAATGATTATGTAACTATGTTTTTCTAGACCGTCCCGTAAGTATGCAGCCGATGATAGTTGATCGAATCGAACTTTTACATCGAGATCACGAGAAACGTATCTCAAGATTGTCTGGTCTGCATAAAAGAATCATCAGTAGTAGGTGCTATTCTGATTGTAAGGTTTTATCCTAGAGACCATGAGCAGTTGTAAAGGAAGCTGCATTGGTGGGACAGTAAGGACAGGCAAGGCAACGCTGTATCACGTGGTCTTCAGAAGAGACAGATGTCAGCTATTTAAAATCATCTCAACAATCTACACACAGCTACCCTTTGGGGATGAAGGTTACCAGTTTTATGAAGTCAGTCATTAGTTTTTACGGATACGTTCACGCCAGTTTCGGGTGTTTTGTAATGGGTGTAGTATTTTGGGGATGAGTCGGATTCATATAAATATTTTCAGTGAAAAGGTTTTGCGGCCTTTAAATCAAATGTGAGAAAAACAAGAGACATATTATAAGGTAAACAAAACAAAATAATGAGTTCAGAAGTTGATATTCACAAAAGAGATCATCTATCTATGTTTAAAATAGAAGGGTTACATCGAGAGAAAAAACATGGAATGTTCGTGAATATTATTAGAGTTTTTGTAAAAACAAGGAGGAATTTCATTAGCTGAGGCATTAGAATGGGTCTGGATCGATTAATTAAGAGTTGTGAGTTTCAGGGATCAAAAAAATCGTATTCAAGATTATCCGCTTAATTAAATAAATTATAATTCATTGAAAGTTGTTTATAAAGATTAATGTTAATTTGTTTTTATATTAAAAATATATTTCATTGAAAGTTGTTTATAAAGATTAATGTTAATTTGTTTTTATATTAAAAATATATTTCATTGAAAGTTGTTTATAAAGATTAATGTTAATTTGTTTTTATATTAAAAATATATTTCATTGAAAGTTGCTTATAAAGATTAATGTTAATTTGTTTTTATATTAAAAATATATTTCATTGACAAAAATTCGACAATTTAACAATATTATTTATCAAATAATACCATATCCAATTCTCTAATATATATATATATATGTATATATATGGGTTTCATGGTAAATAGCTGATGATCCCTTAAAAATAAATTATTACTAGTATTATAGTGAATTCGAGAGAGAAAGTTGTTGCAGTGATTGCAGGTGATTGAATAGCTTACTGACTGAATAGCTTTCTAATGAATGATAAAAAATGATTTTTTTGTATAGTTTTAAAGGTTAAACACTTCCAAGACTATATATATATATATATATATATATATATATATATATATATATATATATATATATATATATACATAGAGAGAGAGGGGGGATAGATAGATAAATAGATAGATAGATATACTATTATATGAAAGGAACTTTGTCTGGGTGTCTGTGAGTTCGTCCTCTATTGACTTGTAAACGGCTTGGTCGATTTTTATGAAATTTTACACGAAGGAATTTCATGTGCCTGGCAGTGTTCTTAGATAGGAGTTGTATTGGAAAGTTTGCGATAAGTATCGATAATCATGAAGTAAAACGAACAGTCGACATGGACCGATATTAAAATCTTACACAGTCTAACATCACAAGTGCATTTGAGAAGTTTTATTAACACACAAGCCAAAAGGTTCGCCATATAAAATCAACAGTACGTTCTTTGATATGATAGGGACGCTTTAGAAATGAATGTCTCTGTTGAGAGCACAATTGAGTATGATACTTGACTTTGTTCATTTTAAACTTTAATTCAAGCCATTATATATAAAAATAATTTTATAAAATCAACGGTAGGTTCTCTACAGTGCAATGTAGACAACAATATATTGTGAAATAGGTCATAGCGAAACGCATGCGAGCTTCCTCCCGATGCACAGCGATGGTTCCTCAACTAGGGCAGGCAATCAATTGATTTGATTGAAAACGGGCGATTTCACCAATTTCAATGACTAAAAATATGGGAGTGTGAAATATTCGTTGTTCATCATTCAATCCCAAGCAACGTCGTGTCATTATGCTAGTATATATATATATATATATATATATATATATATATATATATATATATATGCGTGTGTGTGTGTGTTTATATATAAAGATGATTCTACAGAACCCAGATCCACAATAACTATAGGATAGAAGAAAATGTATTTAGAAATATAATTGTGCGATGATAAAATTTCGCAAATGCACTTGTAATATTAGGCCGTATAAGTTCCTTCTTTAATCAGATTTTCTGAATACCGATTTTCGATTCTTATCGGGGGGAGGGGACATTTTGATGACGTCATAAAGAATAAATGGTATTTTCTAAAAGCTACCAGTCTTCGTTTATGACGTCTTCCATTCTAAAGTAAATGTATATATACAGCTGACGTGTGCACATGGTGCTTCTGTTAGTCAGATATAAAATATATCGCTCAAATTAAATCGTCCTTGTGTTGAATACAACTTTTCTAGGGGGGGGAGAAATAAAATGAAAAGCAAATAAGCAAGAATAAAACGAAGCAAACCAGCAAACGAATTCTACAGAGTTGTACTACCCCCGATTTGATGGATGATCTTATCATTTTGTGATCCATCTCTGTTTTAAAGGATGACGTAATTGTTTATTAGCTTTTTTTACATGGGACTCATCGCTTATCATGGCTCGAAGGCCACTCGAGTATAAGGATTAATGAATGACGGGAGGTTTGTGAGACAATAATGTAATAGTTAGTAGTGGTGGAAATTAGGTATAAGTTGATTATTTGAGAGGTTAGCCACTCAAGAGTTAGTTTACATTGGACTTGAAAACGACCATGCTGAAAAGTCGCACCTCGATATAAAGTTCCACAGGCAGGTGGTTCTGGGAAATAAACTTTTTTCATGGAATTTGCGTTAGTCATTAGTCGTTATATATACATACATACACACACACACACATATATATATATATATATATATATATATATGTATATATATATATATATATATATATATATCCACGAACATGTGTTTCGTTATTATACGATTCATCAGTGAGATTCAAAACCAGGACTCCAGAGTTAGAGGCCTTAAGCTCTACCACTGAGCTAACTCTCGCTAATGCTGGAATATACAGCGTTTTTCTAGACAAAATAAATAACACACACATACACACACAATATATATATATATATATATATATATATACATACACACAATATATATATACATATATACATATATATACATATACATACGTACATACATACATACTAGCAAAAACTATATCAAGAAAAGTATATTTCATATTAGTATAGATATTAAATAAATATTAAATTATAATGACGATGCCTATTACCAACTCATATCTTGCTTCTTTATTCCCAGATTAAAGAATGTTTACCACATTTACCACGTTTGTTTTCTGCGGTAAAAAGACAAAATAAAAACACCCAAGGCGTCTTAATGTATAGCACCGCATGATACGCCGTGAATTGTAGAGCGCAGAAGAAAGAGGGGGGAACGGGGAAATTACGTAAACATTGAAATGTTTATTTTTATCCTAATGTCAGTTATAAACAATAAATATACACAGCCTGAAATGGTGGGTCGGTCCAAGGAAAAATCGATACTTCTAGCACACAAGTAGCAACACGAAAATTCCTTAGGCACGTGTAGCATCTTTCTCTTCAGCCTTTGCTGAAATTTGATGGAAGCTATGTGTATTTTATACGACAGGGGTGCGTGAGGAAAATAGTGAAGGAGCTTAACTTAACATACAACTTTTAAACGTTAATTGAAACGATAAATTATTTAATAATCGATAGTTAAAAGGCTACAATAATACTTTTAAATTAGGAAGTTTTACGATAGTGCAAACATAGTTTTAAATTGTTACTGTAAAACCAGTTGAAAAAACAACCATCAACGAAACATACGATATATATATATATATATATATATATATATATATATATATATATATATATATATATATATATATATATGTGTGTGTGATTTAAAAACATTATCACAATGATCTAAACATAATTCTCAATGAAAAACCAAGACACGGAATAATAAAATAATGTTAAAAAATACACATTGTTAGTGACCACCCTCTTACTTTTATATATATATATATATATATATATATATATATATATATATATATATATATATATATATATATATATATAAAAGTAAGGGGGTGGTTACTAACAATGTGTATTTTTTAACATTATTTTATTATTCCGTGTCTTGGTTTTTCATTGAGAATTATGTTTAGATCATTGTGATAATGTTTTTAAATCATTGAAATCGTTTTATATATATTACACTAATATTATATTCTTTGCATATACCTCTCTTGAGAAAATGATTTCTTAGTATATATAGTACTAATACATATACATATATAGTATTAATGCACATAAACACACACACACACACACACATATATATATATGGCTACTTCATTTAATCACATAAATTAATATACGAAAGTATAATTTTATGCGTAAACTTTAAGTATTAACTTCAACAGTGGTCAATACATAGGTAGAGCTAGGTAGTAGTTTATAAAATATATATGGTAATTAAGCTACACAGAATATTCCGCCTTTCATCCACGCTAGGATTCGTCAGGTTTATGCACAAGCCTTACGAATCATAGCGTGGATGAAACGCGGAATATTCTGTGTAGCATAATTGTCATATACATTTTTATAACTTACTATATATATATATATATATATATATATATATATATATATATATATATATATATATATATATTGTGTACAGAAAGTTGTTAGTTGAGACAGATCATTGGTACCGTCGATTTCAAGCCCGATAATAAGGCCCGTTTAAGGTATCCTTATCAAGCTCTCTTCAGCCAATATTCTAGCTGTCCATTGGAGGGTAATTGTAAAGCTGAATCCCTTGTTTATGAGGCCACAATAACGGAACAATCCACAAATATACCGGAAATATATATAGGTATGACAAAAGGCCAATTTAAACAAAGATATTATGCGCATATGAGCTCCTTTAGAGCTAAAACAAGGATGAATACAGCATTAGCTACCCGCGTGTGGGAGTTTAAAGAAAAAAAATACCCTTTTCCATAAAATGGAGAAAAATAGAGCATAAACCAGCATACGTTCCGGAATTAAGTCAATGCTCACTCTGTAACGCAGAGAAATACTACATCCTCCGGGCCATTCATGACCCAAAAATAAAATCTTTAAATGTGAGGAGTGAAGCTTTGAAAAGTTGCATACATAGAAGGAAGGGGCTCCTAATAAATTGGATCAATGAAAAGAACAACACTTAGATGTTTATATATATATATATATATATATATATATATATATATATATATATATATATATGTATGTATGTATGTATGTATGTATGTATATGTATGTAATAAGGAAAAAAATGTAAATACATAAATGATTAGTCGGTAAACTTGGATTTTAATCGCAATTATATTAGAGATTTTAAATTAATGTATTTTATAAATAAAACTTTTAATTATATTTTATAAATGTAATTTATAATCTATTTCGAATTTAAAACTATAGAAAAATATAATAATGTTAATAAACTAGGGAAATCACTTAGGATAGATAAATACTCACTTCCCCAAACCTTGAAAGATTTGGGTTTTTTAAAATAATTTTTAAACGTATTTCGAAATTTTTAAACGTGATTCGATATAATTAAAAAATATATTTTTTTAAACTTTAAACGTATTTTTGGAAATTTTTTAATGTAATTCGATATAATTAAATAATCTTTTAAGTTTTTAACCGATACCAATACAGATTTTAAAGTTTTTTATACATGAGGAAAGAGATTTTAAAATCAATTTGGGTTCAAATTAAAATCGATTTATATAAAGAAAAATTTTTTTTCGAAATTAGATCTTAAATTTAAATAATTCAAAGTTTAAAATTAGGTATTACATTATCCGATAAAAAGGGGGGGGTAAACAAAACGAGATTTAAACGTGAATTCGCAAGGTATATATACTTCACACTTCCGGTTATAAAATAGACGAATATTGGCTGAAGAGAGCTTGATAAGGATACCTTAAACGGGCCTTATTATCGGGCTTGAAACCGACGGTACCAATGATCTGTCTCAACTAACAACTTTCTGTACACAAAATATAAATACGCTCTTAAAATTTGGATTTTCCTTTTAATTGAGCACTCTGCTGGAATTCTTTTTCCAAAAAAACTAATCATATATATATATATATATATATATATATATATATATATATATATATATATATAAGCGTGTTTGTGTGTGTGTCTGTATGTGTGACTGTGTACATTTCCCTACGTAATAACTCTGTCAGTTTTCAGTCTATAAACTGGAAATTTGATATACAGTGTACTGAGATTTGGGAAAATCTTTGTGATCGGTTTTCAGCCAGAAATGTTGCTATTAAGGGGCCAAAGTTCAACGATTTGACCTTTGATAACTCTACCAAACTCCTCCGACAATTTTGGGTCTAAACACTTGAAATGTTAGATATAGGTCCATTGGACATGGATCTAACTTAATAACTTGATTTGAGCCGAAAACAATAAATGTTAAGATGTCATAATAGGGGTCAAAATTTAAAAAATTGACCGCTTTTTTTTTTTTTTTTTTTTTTGCTCAACATACACCTCCAAACACCCGGGCAACGCCGGGTTGAAATGCTAGTATACTAGGAAATCACTATTCGAGAGAGAGAGATATGCAATAAATTAGTGTAAAATTCTGACTCCCCTCAACCTAAATGGTAAAAATTTACAAAAATTATGTTCCCATGCCATTCTCTCTTTCTCTTTCTCATTGTGATGTAGTAAGAGACCCTCTTTTACTCTTCTCCCCCCGTTATCTATTTCTCTAGCCTTTTTTTATCCTAACAATCTCTAACCTCATCTTTTTCTTTTTTCTGCCTCTTAATTGTTTACATCATCCCATTTCTCTAACTACTTCAGATGAAGTGTACACAGTAACAAGCAAGCAAGATAAAAATATTATCTTAACAGCAACCGAATAGTGTAACGGTTGTAAGCATCAACTGTCGTCGAGGCGGCCGAGTTTCAAACCCTGCTTGAGGTAATTGCTAGTCTAGCCGCACTGATGAACTGTATACAGCGAAACAGTATTGGATGATGATAACTACATATATATGGAGAGAAAGAGAGAGAGAGAGAGAGAAAGAGAGAGAAGGATAGATAGATAAATACACACACACATACATACATACATACATACATACATACATACATACATATATACATAGAGATTAATCACTTTAGTATTGTGTTAATTTTAAATTATAAAGTAGGTTTGGAACCAGTAGACATGCGAAGAGAAATAAATCTCTTGTTGAATTATCGTCTAAAAGACAAATGAAAATATTACGCAGTCACTTGTGTTCCGCAGAACAAGAGAACACATTAATTATCTCATGTGTCCTTACGTCACAATTTCAGTCTTTTTAAGCAAATTGGCTTAACAGTAGAGAGAAGTTGTTTGTTTAAAGGCAGTACAAACAATTTTAGAGGAATAACATCTGATGGAAATGGGTCATGTGCCGATCTATCTAAAATAATGACCAGCATTATCAACACTGTATGTTCCGTTGATTTTCCCAAACAGACCAGAAAATTGCACTTATTTTTAGAAATCAACTAATTTACTTCATTTATTGTGAGGCTGAGCGTACTTCGGTTAGGATTTTAAAGTTCTATGACTGTTTTTTGTTTGTTTGTTCGTTTTGTTTTGTTTTTTTGGAGGGGGTGTTTTTTTTCACTTACTCACGTTCGCTCCTGACAAATCATATCGCCACTTGGAAGGATTAACAATATGTTGGTTTACGTTACATTTATACTTCTGTATATCAGATATTTCTCTAGTGTATTCCTTCTCGGCAATTAACCTAACTAAATAAAGGCAGATAATTAGTTATAAACATATGTGGCAATTAAGCTACACAGAATATTCAGTATAGCTTATTTTTCGTCGGGTAGCTTATTAAGTAAACACTGAAAATCGATACATAAAATATTATATCTCCTTATAAAATGTTCTGTAGATACATGAAATAATATATATATATACATATATATATATATATATATATATATATATATATATATATAAGAGCAAATAGTTAATAAAACACGTTAAAACACTTTGAAAAAGAGTTAACAACATAGCTAATTTGAAAAGGAAACACTAAATAAGTGGATAGTCCTTAATCCGCGGAGTTTCGAAGAAATACTTTCCTTCTCATCAGAAGGTAGGAATTAGCAAAATGCGGGATCAGATTTTGCTTGCAAACGTATTTGATGAAACTGCAAGTAAGTCAAAGATCTTACTTTATAACAAAAAGTGAAACAGAGGGAATATGGTGGAGAAAAAGGTTATTTCACGTGAATGGATAGTCTGGTGAAAGGTAAAGTATCCAATGACGGTAAAATTCAAAAATGTAAATCCAAGAAAGTTGATGGAAAAAGAAGGAATAATATATATATATATATATATATATATATATATATATATATATATATATATATATATATTGGCTGCGCGTTTGCATACATGCTTCCATTACGATCTTATTAAGATCGAACCGTATAAGGCCACAAGCAGATTTAGCCTGAGGAGATTAGACCTTAAATAAAATCGTAACCAAAACATATGTAATGTATATATATATATATATATATATATATATATATATATATATATATATATATATATATATATACATATGTAATGTATATATATATATATATATATATATATATATATATATATTACACAGGTGTGTGCGTGTTTGTTCTCGTATCAACATGACTTATATATATATATATATATATATATATATATATATATATATATATATATATATATATATATAAGGCATGTTGCATCATATATTATATTTTGTTATACATTTATAACTACGTATTTGTCTCCCTATGAGAAAAAACTTCGATACGAGGCCAATTTTAATGTGAGGAAATCCAATTCGAGAACAGGCCCTCTTAATTTGACAATAAAAATTGATTGAATCCATGAGAATTGTTAATTCTTTGTGTAAAGAAATATACTATCGTTTCACCCAAAGCCTAATTAATATTTTGCTTTTTTGTTGCGAAAGATTGGATGCGACACAAGATCGTTTTTAAATGTAGGGAATCTATCAAAAGCGGAAATTCGTGAAGTTTACCAAATACCCTGGCTTTAAACCATTGTTAGTCCGCCTTACACGACTGGCAATAAACAACCTTCGGCATCTGCAGAAGATAGGTGATGCCTGGGAGGATGGTTTCCTAAGGCCGACAAACAATACATGTTTTAGCCAGAAGACTAAACTTTAGCCTGTTCTTCATGTACTAAATCTGTTTAACAGTCTTCACAAAATTTCGACTTTCGCAAGTTTGAAACGTGTTAATCTAATATAAAAATATGTTGACTGAATTTCGAAAGTTAAACATAAATACTATTCTATCTGATAAATCAACCCTTGACTCTAACTAACCAATTTACATTTATTATGGTTCCACCATGTTATTTGCAATAAACTAACGTACTTCACTACAATTAAAAAACAAATTGTTAATTCATTCCCGTATTTTGACAATATGTACATTTTTAAATTTAAATCTTAAAAGAAAAATTAGGAAAAGGGAATTCTCTTCTTTATTCATCAAATTGTTCATTTTTTAATTTGGGTAATACTTCATTATTGACCTATTTTTTATTCACATTGGCATGTTCACGTTTCATTTAGTTACTGTACGTAACAAAAATGCTATGGCAATATGTAGACGCATTATTTGGATTTTTCGGACTACTGTTCTTATCATTTTCACAACGTTTCATTCGATGTAACCTCCGACCTTCTTCAGGTGTATCTTGTCGAACTTGGGAATGTTTCTGTCGAACTTGAACGGAATTTCGAACGGAACCCTTTTTTTACTTACAAGGAGTAGCATGCTCTCGTTCCGTCAGCCATGACTGGATAGAGGCCCTTAGTCATTCGGAACTGTATTATTCGGTCGTCCACACTGAGAATTGAACCATTATTCTTCAAGATAAGGTCAATTTTACAACTGAATTTTCCAAGTACTCTAACCACTACGCCACGGGTCCTTACTGATAACCAATCCTCATCTAAAACATTCAGAAACGTAATATGTAGGCATTCTTAAACAATCACCTTAAAAGGTAAAATCATCTAAAGGGTATAACTATTCTTTTTTCTTTATGATCAAAATAAAGAGTTTCTTTGTAATTCAACTCCAAATCAAAAATAGATTTACGTCTAGCTTACATACAAAAAGAACGCGGGTATAGAACATAAAAAATATTTACAAAACAATTTTGAACGTAATGGATCCCGGGCAATATCGGATACGCATACTAGTAGTAAAGAATTCATTTTCAATATTCATTGTTGTCTGATGCATGAAACACATTTTGTATTTATATGGAAACCATTCGTATTTATTTGCGTGATTTAATGATGATATGGATTTATGGATAGAGGTAATTAAGATTGTTTTGTCGGTTATAAAGCCAGTCGACTAAATTGTCATCCTTCCATCTCCAGCTTTCAAATATCTGGAAAGGTGGCCTGCATATTGCTGATTGCTTTGGAGAGAACGTAGTATCAATAGTTCATATACCGAACAGACCTGAGAGACAAACAGTTGGGTCGCCAGACATTTTAGATTCTTAGGTACGCCAACGTATCTGAATAAGAGCCTCTGTATGTCCGTCTGATATAGTCGCACTAATAATAACTGATGGGATTCACATTATTCTCACCGACAGTCCGATGCGCGTGCGCGCACACACACACACACACACACACACACACACACACACACATATATATATATATATATATATATATATTCAACTTTAAAGGTATTCAAGACTGATAACTAACGAATTTAACGAGGTCATTAAGAGCGCTCAATTATTAAAGAAGAGCAAGATATATTTTTTATTAATATAAACAAATTTACATGGTCGCGACACTGGACATGCTAATGTTTCGGACAAATGGTCAGTTGAAACTAGAAGTTCTCGCTAGGCGACTTAAGATCCGAGGTGTGACTTCTTCTGTGGAAAACAATTATTAAATTGCCTGATGAGAACTTCTAGTTTCAACCGACCCTTTATCCGAAACATTAGCATGTCCAATATCGCGACCATGTAAATTTGTTTATATTAATAAAAACATACATACATACATACGTACGTATGTATGTATGTATCTGTGTATGTATATGTCTCTCTCTCTCTCTCTCTCTCTCTCTCTCTTTATATATATATATATATATATATATATATATATATATATATATATTTGAGCTCAAGGATTGGTGTGGGCGTGTGTTAAAAGCATACAGATGCTCTAGCGTCATATATAGCTTCTCCCAATCTAATCATCCCCACGTGCACATCGTGAGTTCTGCCACGCTAACAGGGCTCTGGTGAATGGCAAGTGTTCAGCGCCAGAAAACTGAATCCCCACTGCCTTGTGGGAAAAGGTTTTTGAACCAAAGGTTAAGGGTGAGGTAACCCTGACAGAAACCTCTCTAGATGAGCTTAGGCCCTGTTGGCTGCAGCATTCATGACCCACCGGCGTGTGGACCATGCTCTGGTGCCCAGCTACCTAAGTCCCAGTCATGAGTAAATGACATTAACGGCGTAGAAGTCATGATGGAGGCAATCCTTCTAGGAGAGGACAACTCTTACGAGAAATCTGCGGTCATCTTGCAATTACGAGTCATCTTGCAATTACGAGTCATCTTGCAATGGCTTGTCACTGGGTTATTGTTGCTGAGACTTGAAGAGTGGCACTCGTGTCGTACAAGCGCTTGTCATTTTAATACACCGATGTACAGATGCTACTTAAGATCTATCTTTATGTGACGGCGATCATCTTGAAAGATGTAGCAATCATCATGTATGTATGTATGTATTATGTATGTATGTATATATGTATGTATGTATGTATGTATAATCCACAAAATAAAAACTTCTTTTCATTTTATAATATATAGAATCAAATCAGTGCATCACTTGATTGTTCAGCATATCAACTAGAACTGGGGAATTTCACTCGACACCATACATAAATTCTGTACATGATTTTTGTACATTAATTTATTTTGTAAGTGTCTGTGGTTGTAGACAAATAATCTATAAAGGATAGTTTCTATTTTTAACACATAGATGAACACTAGCCCAGACCACAACTCTGTGCAAAAGTGGACCTGGGACTACTCAAAGCATTGTAAGCTTCACTGAACACAGTTTTGTGTCATAGTTAGAAAAAATGGAGCTGAGTTTGAGGTGATAGGCTTAGAAAGAAGGGTAGATAGAAAAAAAGTAAAAGGGGCTGGATTTCTGGATGGTAGTATAAAGTAAAGGGAAAAATTGCCTAAGAATGACAGAGGCAGTTTACTGTTCTGCCTGGAACAAATTATATTTAATCCATACTCACATTTCATGAGCGATGTTTCTGACAAAGGAGGAATATCGCTTAGTAAAGACAATGCTATTTAAATTATAAACTTGACATAAGAAGGAATCTTTGTTAAAGTCAGTTTGACATGCATTTCATATGTATTTTAATCCCTTATTTTGTCATTTAGTCCTCATATGCCATGAGTGGTGTTTCTGGCAAAGAGGGAAGAGTTGCTGTTTTCTTATTCGTAATTTATTCATCTAACATTTATCGCTATCTAGTTTTTGATCTTAAAGAAGTATATTTTCTTAGCTCCTCACATCAAGTGGCTGCAGGCCTTGTTTAATGCAATTTCCATAAAAAAAACTGAAGCCTAACCATCAGATATACTTTACAGTTGGGCCAAGGATTGGTTCAGATTGAATGAACGTATCTTTCTTTAGATACGCCCAATTATTTCTACCGGAGTATATTTTTCTTTTCTATTTATCTCCCAACGAGGGCAGCATTTCTGCCAGAATATATTATTTTCATTTACTTGTCCTCTCACGAGAGCAGTATTTCTCCCAGCATATTGTCTTCATTTACATATATTTCCACGGGGGCGCGTTTCTACCAGAGTCTGACCACGAAGGCAGATTTAGACACAAAGTCGGTTTTAAACGATGATAAAATCCATCTCCACAAAAAAGAACACGTTGGATTGAGGCAGAAATAAGAATTACTTTAGCCTAGTAGGATTTCTTTTATTTATTTTCGGACTGTTATCCTCATCTTTATAGTTGTTGTTGTTTCACCACGTATCGGCCAATTCATCCCCTGGCCTTCTTCAGGTGATTAAACGTGACAGGGTAGGAATGCTGAGTCTCATAACTGAATCCCCAGTAATTACTATCTTCCATAGTTCTTGTCTCGTCACGTTTTGGGCAACTAAACCTTTGGCCTTCTTTGTGTAGGATTGAAACCGCCATCTACAGATAATGCTCACCTGGAACCGTAGACATTCAACGCCCTTATCCACTGCGCCACGGGATCCAATAAATAAAAAATAATATATAATAGTAAGATTTCTCCCAAATATATTAAGCGTAATATCAGAACAGATACTACATTTGGGTGCTAGCCCAAAATCAGTCGGTCAATCGATCGGTTTGTCGCCAATAACATTTTCGTCAGTCTGTCACACTTTAAGATATCTTTGACCCTCTGTGACGTTAAGGTCTAAAATATCATTCTTAGCTACAACTGCGCATTTTTATATACATTGTTATCGGCTTAGGATTGTCAGTACACCGTTCTGTCACGTTTAACTTGGAACATTTCTAAACGCGCTGATCAAATGGACGCAGGTAAGGAATGATGGTTCTTGTGACGCGGTCGACTGTGATTTGGTCACAGAAGTATGTGTTAGATTACTCTTCAAAAAAGATTTTGCATTGAAAAAATAATGTTTTTTTGTTTTTTTGTGGTCCATTATTTGTATGAGAAGCAAACGTGTTCAACCAGCCAGGCAAGACAACATTAAAAACGGAACAATGGATTTCAATAAACAGACGTGCAGATCAAAGGATGTTAAATACTGGCATTATCTAATATATAAAAGGCACTATCTCTGTCTGTTTGTCTCTATATTTTCAAACTGTATCTCTGCCGAAATTAAAAGTCACAGAGCGGCGCTAGGTGACTCAAATGGTTGAATTTTTTTATGAACCGTTCTCCTATGGGTCTTTAGCCGGTTAAAATAGTTTTTAAGTGGTCAAAATTGAAAAGATCGTTATACATTTTGTACATTCATCTTAGTTTATTTTTAATCAATTCATTAATTGTCTCGTTGGTACAATGGTAATGTCACCAGTTTTGGATGCTACAGTTTTGCTCTCGTCAAGTCAAATATACTTGTAATGTTAGGTTGTGTAGGGCGTTAACTTTAGTCAAAATCGTCCGTTCCTGTTTTTCATCGGATCATTTCGATTATCGAAGTTCGATACTTATTGAAGACATTTCGACACAAAGCCTACCTAAGAACACTGCGTGTGAAATGTCATAAAAATCTGCCGAGCCGTTTTCGAGTCCATAAGGAACTCTCCTCTCTCTCTCGCTCGCACACACACACACACACACACACACACACACACACACAGACAAAGTTCCTTTTATATAGAGATCGAGATATAGTCCACAGAATGATAACTTCTATTTCTATTCTACTATAGAAATGCCTATTTTTATTACAGCCGTTTGTATCTTTGATTGAATAGCCGAAGACTTTATCTGGCACGTGATACTCGTTTACTCTACATATGAATATGCTGTATTTTTAGCGTTATAAAGAATTGCAATAAAAATATCATAGGCCAGACAACGATTCTAAAATTAGGTTTTGGTGAGAGGTCTTAACAAATGAAGCCGTAAGCACCATTTTGCTTAACAAGTCATTAATTGTGATATTCTTATGACTATTGTTCATTCTTCATGTTTAGTGGCTGTGTCAAATAAAATGCTCGTTCAAGCATATATTCATCACGTAAACGTGTATTATTTGCTTTTTTTTAACATCCCGGCGTTGCTCGGGATTCTTTTTTATTTTTAATTTTCGTCTCACGTTATAAAGCTGTCACATTAAATTTTTTTTTTTATATCAAATTATTATTATTACTAACTAGGAGTTTTTCACGCGGATAATCATCAAAGATTTCTCTTTGAGAACAACTTTTGCCGTTTCTGGATTCTGAGTTATAACAAGTCTCTCCAGATTGGCAGTACTCCTCTACCCCCATTCGATAACTTTTGCAGATTAATTTGCGTTATCGCAACAGCTGTTTATCATAGATTTTACGTTGGCAGCGACCATTAATCTTCACTGGCATTTAGATGGCAGTAAGCCTCCCCAAGGTCCCAGTCCTCTTTGTACTCATATAGTGGAGGTCTGGGTAGTACTTTGGTTTTGGTCTTTGATTTTTCCATCCTCCTTAACCCTCCTCACTTATTTGGTGTGGCGGCAGTTTAAGACAACACACAGAAAAAAGGAGACAGGTGCGCGGTGAGGGGGGTAACTTACAATTATACTGTTTCAGTTTTCATGATTCCATGTGATGTTCATTCCTGTTTTACATCTGTAGCAGTCTCTGTATGTTCAGCATGTGCCTGCAGCTCATGTGTGTTAGTCTTCAAGGGCTTTTCTTAATATTTCAGCTTTTTTCATTGTTGTTATACATTGTATCTTCTCAGTCATCCCTCTGATTACAATCTCTCTCATTCTTTTTCCAAAGTTGTTCGGCATTGTTCCTAGTGCTTCTACTATTAGTGATGTTATCGTGACAGTTATTATTATTATTATTATTATTATTATTATTATTATTATTATTATTATTATTATTATTGGCTAACATGGAGCTTACACACAAGTCAACAAACGATCTGATTGGAAACCTGTGGTGTTCTCTGGAGGCTGAGTGACAGCAAGTCTCCCCAGACGTCCAGCTCTCTCCACCTCCTTCGATAGTATTTGCAAATGAATTTGCATCATCGCAACAGTCGCTTATCATTGATTTCTCGCTGGTCGTAGCCATTGGTTTATACTGGAATTTGAGGTCCCAGTTCTCTTTGCGCTTGTCCAGCCGAGGTCTGGTTAGCGCTCGCTCCTCGGTCTTTCAGTCCTTATTGACCCTTTCGGCCCTTTGGTATCACTTTTTTATTGGGGGGAACGGTGATGAAACAATGGGGGGTGCATGATGGGGGGTATAGAACTTGTAGATATGCAGCTTCATTCCCTATAACGCTTATTCGTTATATTTTCTTCTTGTATTATTCTCCACTTTCATTCGATTCAGTCGTTTTCATTATCGTTAGTCGTTGTACTTTTGCAGTTATTCCTCTGATTCCAATTTCTGACATTCTTTTTTCGAAGTTTTTCGGAATTGTTCCTAGTGCTCCTACTATTATCGGTACTATTTTGATTTTCTTCATTATCCAAATCCCTTTTAACACTCTGGCTAGCTCTGTGTATTTGCTTCATTTCTCCTTTTCTTTCATACTTACTCTGTGGTCAGCTGGGACTGCAAAGTCTCAATTTGACAGGATTTGTCTTTCTATTTAATTGTTACGACATCTGGTCTTCTTTCTTGGATGGGTTTGTCCGTCTGTATGTCCATGTCCCATAGAATTTTGTAATTCTCGTTTTCGAGTGCTGTTGCGGGTTTATGCTTGTACCATTTGTATGTAGGCTCAAAATGCAGTCGTTTGCACAATTCCCAGTGTACCACCCTCTCCACTTGGTCTTGCCTGTTTTTGTATTCCTTTTGGGCCAGTTTGCTGCATTCACTTACTATATGGTTTATCGTTTCGTCTCTTTGTCCACATAGTCTGCATTTGCTGTTTTCTTGTGTTTTATCGATCCTTGCTTTGATAAGGTTGGTTCTTATCGAGTTATCTTGTGCTGCAGTTATTAGAAATTCAGTTTCTCGGTGTATATGTCCTTTTCGCATCCATGTCCAGGTGTTTTCGTTATTATCATCTTTTGTCATTCTTACGAATCTTCCGTGGAGTTGTTTCTCTTCCTATTTCTCTTTTCTCGTTTTGTCGTTTATCGCTCTGTTTTCTGTTTTGTTGGGTTTTTTTTCAGTGTCTCTCGCTGCCATAATTATCGTTTCAGTGTTTTGCATTATGTCTTTTTCTAGTTCTTTTTTCGTGTCCTTCACACATTCTTCCATACAGATCAGTCCTCTCCCGCCGTCTGTCCTTTTCACGTAGAGTCTGTCAATGTCGTCCTTTGGATGTAGTGCATTATGCATGGTCATGAGTTTCCTGGTTTTCTGGTTGAGTTGTCTCAGTTCTTCTTTTATCCACCCTATAAACGGTCCAGAGTATTTTACTTGTGATACTGCCCATGTATTTATACCTTTTATTAGGTTTCTGCGATATACTTTCGTTTCCAGGAGTTTTCTTGTTCTCCTGAGGTATTCCCTTCCAATTTTCTCTTTCATTTCTGTTGCTTTGATGGTGTCCGCTTCCAGAATTCCCAAGTATTTATAATCGTCTTGTTCCCCTAGTGCCCTCATTTCTGTTTGGTTGGGTAGTTCCATGCCTTCTGTCGTTTCCAGTTCTCCCTTTCTTATAACTAGGTGTGCGTACTTTTCCATTCCAAATTCCATTTGGATATCTTGGCTGAAGATCCTGGTAGTGTTAATTAGTGTCTCTAGCTCCTTTTCGGTCCTTGAAAAAAGTTTCAGATCGTCCATGTACATCAGGTGGTTCATTTTTTCCTCTGTATTGGAGAACTTGTATCCGGCTGGGCACTTTCTCAGAATACTGTTCAAGGGCATCATGGCTATGATGAACAGTAGTGGTGATAGTGAGTCTCCTTGGAAGATGCCTCTTTGTATGTTAATTTCTGTTATGTGTTGTTCATCAGCTGTCAATTCCAGTCTCCATGTTTTCATTGCATTTTCTATTACGTTGGTGATCCTGTTGGGTATTTTATACATTTTTAGACATTCTATTATCCATGCTCGGGGGATCCTGTCATACGCTTTTTTGTAGTCGATCCATGCCATGGCTAAATTCTTTCTCCTCCTTTTTACCTCCTTTAGGATCTTTTGATCTATATATAACAGGTCATGTGTTCCTCTTTTTCCTTTTTGGCATCCTTTCTGCTCCTCGGGATGAGTCCACGGTTATTCAGGGAGTGGTAGATTTGTTCCATCAGTTGTGTATATTCCACACAGTTGGTAAGCAGGTGATTGGCCTATAGTTGCTAGGGACGGTTCCTTTCTCCGTGTCCTTCTGTAGCAGTGTGGTTCTACCTTTTGTCATCCAGTCTGGTACGCTTGCTTCCTGTATACATCTTCTCAGGTTTTGGGCTTGCCTTTCGTGTAAGGTTGTGAATTTTTTGAACCAGTATGCATGTATCCCGTCGTGCCCTGGTGCTCTCCAGTTTGCCATTTTCCCTGTGTTTTTTTAGGGTTTCCTTGCTAATTTCATTCACTGTTCCTTCTTCTATTTGTTGTAACTCTTCTTTCATGTCTTTCAGCCACCCGGCATTTCTATTGTGATCTCGTCGTTCTTCCCATATTTTACTCCAGTAGAGTTTTGTTTCTGTCGGATTTGATTGCTCTGTTTTTGTTTTTCCTCCGTTCACATTTTGTGTAGAATTGGCTTTCATTAGTTTCAAATGTTCTGTTTTGTTTGCATTGTCTATTATTATTATTATTATTATTATTATTATTATTATTATTATTATTATTATTATTATCTCTCTAGAAGTAGAGATACGGGCCATAATCAAAGATTCTCTTTGAGAAAAACTTGTGGTGTTCTCTGGAGTCTGAGTAACAACAAGTCTCATCAGGTTTCCAGTACTCTCCACCTGTTTCGATAACCTTTGCAGATGAATTTTCGCAACAACCACTCACCATTGATTTCTCGTTAGTATTGATCATTGGTCTTCACTGGAATTTAGTTAGCAATAAGCCTCCTCGTAGGTCCCAATTCATTTTTGCACACATCTAGTGAAGGACTAGCTAGTGCTTTCTCTTTTTCCATCTTCCTTGACCCTCACTTAAAAAAAAGGTGGGGGTAAGGGTAGCTTACATTTCTGCAGTTTCAATTTTCATGCTTCTATGTGGTATTTCTTTGTGTTTTATTTCTATCGCAGTTTCTGACGTCCAGCTAGCGCCTGTGAGTCATGCGTCTTACTCTTCACATTCAAAGGTTTTCCTTAATATTTCAGTCACTGTCATTATTGTTATCCGTTTTATCTTCTCGGCCATCCCTCGGATTCCAATCGCTCCCATTCTGTTTTTCAAAGTTTTCGGTTATTGTTCCTAACGCTGCTACTATTATTGGAGTTATATTGACTTTTTCATTATACCTTTGAGCTCTCTAGCCAGTTCCGTGTATTTGCTCCACTTCTTTGTCTCCTTGATATTCACTCTGTAATCTGCTGGAACGGCAAAGTCTACAATCTGGCAGGACTTTTCCTTCTTGTTAACTATTATTACATCCTATCTTCTTGCTTGAAGGGGTTTATCTGTTTGTATATCCATGTCCCATGGGATTTTGTGACTTTCATTTCCAAGTACTGCTGTCGGTATTTGTCAGTGTGTTCAAGATGCAACTGTCTGCATAATTTCCACTGTACTACCTTCCCACTTGATCTTGCCTATTTTTATATTCTTTTATGCTAGTTTGCTGCATTCACTTATTATGTAGTTTATTGCTTCGTCTTTTTGTTCACAGAGTTTGTATTTGCTGTTTTCTTGTATTTTGTCGATTCTTGCTTTGATGTAGTTGGTTCTAATTGCATTATCTTCTGCGATGTTATTAGGGATTCAGTTTCTCTGTTTAGGTTTTCTTTTGATAGCCATGTCCAAGTGTTTTCGCTAGTATCACCTTTTGTCATCTTTATGAATCGTCCGTGTATTTGTTTCTGGTTATATTTTTCTTTTCTTGTCTTATCCTCTCTTTCTGTCTAGTTTGATTTTTCAGTGTCTCTGGCTGCTGCAATTATTCTTTTAGTGTTCTGCATTATGTATTTTTCTAATTCTTTTTTGCGTTATTTAGACAGTCTTTTATACAAACTATCCTTCTTCCGCTGTCTTTCCTTTTCACATAGAGTCGTTCAGTATTATCCTTTGGGTGTAGTGAATTGTGCATAGTCATGAATTTCCTGGTCTTCTGGGCGAGATACCTGAGTTCTTCATTGCTTTAACCTATAAACGGGCCAGAGTATCTTACTACCCATGTGTTTATACCTTTAATTAGGTTTCTATTATTATTATTATTATTATTATTATTTTTTATTGTCACAAATTGTGTCTTGCTGTTGTTATTGCTGATTTTATGCTAACAGGCGGATCATAACAAATGACTATAGCATCTTCTTTTCTCAGGCCTCCGCAATTTTCCACAGGATACTGGGGGTTCCCAGAAGGCAGTCCGCTTAAGCACTTCAACATTGAAATGGATCTCAATTTTCTCAATCCACTTATCACATCCTTTTGCCAGACTCTATAAGGCTCCCATCATAATAGGTACAACTTCTAATTTCTTTAGTTTTCGCTATCATATATCTCCTTTCAACCTTTTCTTTTTCCTCCATATTCCCATCAACTGGTACTGCTATATCAATTATTATTGCCTTGGGTTCCTTTTTTCTAACAAGATTAAACTAGTCTCCTTTCTTCGATAAAATTGGCACATTGGATATTCATATCCCACAATAATTTCACTTCCTGAATATACCCTACCATTTTTCATGCACTCCAACCCTCTTTTCTTACATATATTCTAATAGAAATACATTCAAATTTTTGCCGTTATGGAATTCGCGTTTCTTCCGCCCGACTCTTTTTGAGAAGAATCATTCGATTTCATTTTGATACAACCATAAGTACAATGAGGATCTCTTTTAATTTCATCAAAATTAGAAATATTTTCAAATTTTCACCAGCTATGGGAAAATAGCTCTACTGCCCTGTGAATGCCTTGGAAAAGGCAAAGGCTAAAAGAGTAAAGCCTGACAAAAATCCGGTTTGGAGTTGTGATAGATGGATGGTGAAGCACTGCAACACTTTTCCGGAAACTCCTGCAGCTGCACTGCCTCTGAGTGCATTGGCTTGCCTTTTCGTCGGACTTTGTCTTCAATGCCAAGAGGGAGGACCCTAGTAACTGGGCAAACCTAGGTCTTTCTATCACCTGTCCAGGCCTGAATCCGGAAAGTCAATCAATCTCCGAACTGTATAATCACAGTAGATGCTGCTGTGCACCAAACTAGATGCAGAATGTCATTTTTTTATTGGACAGAAGGTTGCTATCAGATCCCAATAGACCCTCCTCGTAATATACATATGACATCTTTTGTATTCTTTTGGCGCTAACTTCCCACAATCACTGATGATGTGTTGCATATTTTCACCTTTCTACCCACACAGTCGACAGACGGGACTGTTTTATCAATGCGATACTGTACATAATTTGTCCTGAGCGATTACACGTATGCGGCAAATATTAGGACTTCTGTCCCAACCTTCAAGTCATATATTGACAATCATCGCCAGTTTTTTTGGTAGATCCCCACTGAATTCACTATGTATTTTATTCCCAAGCCACTTCTCTATTGCTTTTTGTCCATTTGTCGCATTAAATTCTTTGCTCCCTACTAATTCTCTCACTTGCAATTTTTCAAATTTTGAAACACCCTTTATAAGCTTTTCTTTATAGTTAAACTTTCAGACTATTTTCTTCTTTTACGTATCGTTCTACACCTATTACTTCTCGTCCCGTTTCTTTTTTTCTTTTCAAATATAACCTATCAACATTACCCTTTGGGTGCAAAGCTCCATTCATTGTTGATACCATACTTCCCTTTTTATGTTAATGACATCTTCCATTGTTTCCTACTTCTTTTTTTTTTTTTTGCACATTCACCGCTATTTCAAATATTTCTATACAGCCCTTAATCCAGCTATTTGGAACCAGATCATATGATTTTTAGTAATCTATCCATGAAATTGATAGATTTGGGAGTCTTCTTTTACAACCCTGAAATATTTTCCTACCAATAAATAATTGATCTTTGGTCCGTCTGCTACGTTCCTCAGTTAATATCTTTTGCTGTTCCAGATATTTGTAATTCTCATCTGCCAAAATACCTGTCATAAGTTTCCACATCAATGGAAAGCAGGTCATGGGCCAATGCCTATCAATCACAATGCCGTATGATATATTCTTCTGGTAGAGCACTATTCTTTCATGTGTGTTCCATTCAGAAATTACATCTGCCAAAACTCGGTCACTTTGAGGTACAATCCTTTCATGCAAGTTGGTAAAGATTTTTTATTCAATATCCTTGAATATCATTTGGTCTTGGAGCTTTCCAATTTGGAATTTTCCTACATTGTATTTGAACTTTCTGCTTGCTCATTTTTACCGCATCTTCGGTTTGCTGAAACTTTCAATTTCATTTTTCAAATTAGTCATAAAGCACTTCTATTATATTTGTTTTTAACAATTCAAATATCTAATATTTTTATTAAGTTCTTCATAGAACTTCTGGTCCAAACCAAACAACCTAATATGTCTAAACTGTTCAATTTTCTTTTTCATATCTGTCCACCTTTGCACTTTTTTGCTATTATTCCTTGCTTTATTTACTCGAAGACAGTTTTTATTTTCTTTCTAACCACTCTATACTTTTTGTTAAGTTGCCCCATTTTCAGTGACTGCTTTGCACCCAATTGTCCTTTCAACCCTCTTTCAAGCAAATTTATATCTTGTCTTAATTTGTGTATATTATCTTTTATTCTTCGTGTCCACTTTGGTCCATTTCTTTTCTGACGCCCACCTTTCAATCTGAATTATTATGTGACCCAAACACTTTCTTCTACGATCAATTCATTGTTTATTTACTTTGTCTACCTATATCTTCAGAGTTTTTTCTGTCTAATTTCTTGATTACGTCAATTCATTTTCCTTCAACCATAATCTTTCAATCTTTCAACAATCCTTATCATCTTCTCATTTCCTTCCAACATCTCATCATCAGTTTCCCCATCATTACCGACTACATCGTCCTCTCTATTCCCTGCCGCTTCAGCCATATCTTCCACTCCATTCTCTGTCCCTTCCTCATTAATCTGCACATTACCTCCATTTGCATCATTGTTCTTCATTACTTATGCTTTCACCTATCGTTTTATGACCTCCACTTTCAGTTCTGATAACCATCCATTTCTCGGTGCTGTTCTTGCTTGATCACACTCGCGTTGTTTTGTTGATTCAAACCTTCCTCGTTATTTCCATTCTTTCTGTACCTCCTAATAGTCTTTCCATTTTCATCATAAGGGTTGCTTCTAAATAAGCACTCCATGATTAACTTGTGAATCTCTTCACTCCACTTCATTCTAGCAGTTGCAGAATGACGACCGAATTCTCGCTTCCAACATACATATACCAGACGCTGGCTCTTCACTTTAAGTTCCAGTCCCATTTACACCGTTATTCTCAATACTTTGATTTGATATTTCATTCATAAGAGGTTTAATGAATTTTAGGTTACACAACCACTAGTGCTTTTGTTTATTTAAAACATCATATCTAGTGGATAAAATCAGAGTTTTCTTCTCTTAGATAGTCGGTCTTGCCAGACTATCGAGCACCATATAACCAGAGCTAGTAGATTTAAGGCACCAGTTACTCACTTGATGCACCCCTTCCTGCCAGTAAAATAGATCAGCCGGGCTTAGTGACTAAGCCACATGAGAAGATCAAGAGTAGGACAAGATTACCAGAGGTTATAAATTTGAGCATGTCTTGGAAGTATTTTATAGGAGAGTGGGAGCTCGTCCTCACTTTCAACGCCAGCAATCTCAACCTTTAGACCAATTATTATTATTATTATTATTATTATTATTATTATTATTATTATTATTATTATTATTTGCTTGGCTGTTGTTATTGTTGTTGTTATCGATTTTATGCTAATAGGTTGATTATAACAAATGACCATAGAACATAAGCATCTTATTTTCTCATGCCTCTGGTACTTTGTGCAAGATTCCAGCAAAGCACTCCAACATTGGAATGAATCTCAATCTTTTCAATCCACTTGTCAAATCCGTTTGCCACATTCCCCACTGCACTCATAACTTCCTCTATTATTTTATCTTCTTTTTCAAGTCTTGGTACATGTCAATATATATATATATATATATATATATATATATATATATATATATATATATATATTCTTTCTTTTCTACATTAGATTTTCAAATAAAATTTAATTATGATAGTATAGTTTGGTCATTCTATTATGAATTAAAGGAAACTATAACTAATTTTAAGTAATGTTGTTTAATCTTTATAAATAAGGAATTGCTATAAAAATATTAAAGACGGAAATACTTTCCTATTCAACAGCTTAGATACCTTTAAATTCCGTTCCAATTAAAAGGGGCTAAATCATATTCTTTTCAACACACACACACACACACACACACACACACACACACACACACACACACGCACCCCCTCACACACACACACACACACACACACACACACACATATATATATATATATATATATATATATATATATATGTTTTATCTCCCTCCGCAGTAGTTTGTCTGGGTTGTGCGTGTGGCTCATGTGTCCCCGCATTCAATATGTCAGCTGTTTTCATTATTATTATTATTATTATTATTATTATTATTATTATTATTATTATTATTATTATTATTATCGGCTCACAAGGAGCTTTCGTATAGGTCATCAAGATCTCTCCCTGAAAACAATCCGTGGCGTTCATTGGAAGCTGAGTTACAAGTCTCCTCAGATTTTCAGTACTCTCAATCTCTTTTGATAACATTTGCAAATGGCTTTGTGTTATCGCAACAGCCGCTTACCATTGATTTCTCGTTGGCAGCGGCCATTGGTTTCCACTGGAATTTGAGTGGTAATAAGTCTCCCCAGGGTCCAAGCTCTCTTTGCACTTTTCCAGCGGAGGTCTGGTCAGTGCTCTCTCCTCGGTCTTTCCACCCTCCTTGATCCTTCTTTTTGGCATTACTCTTTGGGGGGGATAGAGAACATAGATATGCTTTAATGTTCTTGGTTTCATGTAATGCTTATTCATGTTTTGCCTCTGCAGCAGTTATTCTGGCTCGCTCATGTGTCTCGTATGTATTAGTATCCGCATTCAAGGGGTTTCCTTAATATTTCAGCTGTTTTCATTATTGTTATTCGTTGTATTTTTCCAGCCATTTCTCTGATTTCAATTTTTTCCATTCTTTTTTAAAGCTCTTCGGAATTGTTCCTAGCGTTCCTACGCTTATAGGTATTATTTTGATTTTCTTCATCATCCATATTCCTTTCAGCTCTCTGACTAACTCTGTGTGTTTGCTATATTTCTCCTTTTCTTTAATATTCTTCCTGTGGTCAGCTGGAACAGCAAAGTCTACGATTTTACAGGACTTTTCTTTCTTATTAATTATTACGACGTCCGGTCTTCTTGCTTGGATGGGTTTATCAGTTTGTATGTCCATGTCATATAGGATTTTGTGATTCTCGTTTTCAAGTACTCTTGCCAGCTTATGTTTGTACCACTTGTCTATGCATTCGAGATGCAGTTGTTTGCATAATTCCCAGTGTACTACCCTTCCCACTTGGTCGTGTCTGTTCTTGTATTCTTTTTGAGCTAGTTTACTGCATTCGCTTACTATATGGTTTATCGTTTCGTCTCTTCGTCAACATGGTCTGCATTAGCTGTTTTCTTGTGTTTTGTCGATGTTTGCTTTGATGTGGTTGATTCTTATCGAGTTATCTTGTGCTGAAGATATTAGGGATTTAGTTGCTTGGTTTACGCATCTTCGCATCCATGTCCAAGTGTTTTCGTTATTCTCGTCTTATTATTATTATTATTATTATTATTATTATTATTATTATTATTATCAGAATTTTCACTCATATTGTCTTTGTTTGTTAATTAATTTATTACCTGGTTTAATTAGCTAATGAGAAAATCAGTTAGTATTTTATTCTGATCGATCGTACCTATGGGCACCAGCGCTCGTTATAAAATAATTATTCAGAATTTACATATAATTTATATAAACGTTTTTATACATACAAATAAAATTTACATATAATTTATATAAACGGTTTCATACATACAAATGTTTAGTACATTTTCACTGATAAATAATAACGTTAAGTGATGTTTTCAAAAGTTTGTTTCTTCCATCTCTAAACAGAATTGCAGTCACAATTGGATTGTTTTGCGTTGAAACTGTGTTATGACGTATTATGCTAGAAAAAAAAAGAAACACATGTTTTTAATCTCAAAACTTGTGACTGCATCGAAATGCACGTTTAATGATGCGAGCAAAATCTTCCACGCCAAAACTATCGCCCTGTTTGGTGCAACTCCTAGTGACACTAAGTGTCGCACACATCAAATATTCCCGCATTATCGAAGCCAGTTTAAATCGCTTTGGTAAGCAACCCCACCCTATACACACATGAGAAATGCAAATAAGCACACGCGAAGATATCTCGTGCCTCTCGCGCTATATTTATATTAACTCCAACTCCTACGTTATACTTGTTTCAGTTTACCTATTCAACGAGCCATCGTACCATATGCTTAATTTCAGCGTCGACAACGCGAATAGATTTGTTGCAAATGAAAACACGACAAATCTTAATTTAACTTAGTAACATGCTACCCGTTGTGACATATTTGTCGGTTATTTGTACGCATGCATGTAATTACCAAGCAAATATTTGTCTAACACAAGTCGAGCATAATAGAGAATGTCAAGGGAAATTAATTCGATAATAGAGTCTATAAGATAAACCTACACAACTTTGCTCTAATCTCTGGGTTTGCGTTAGTTTGTCGTCAGGTCGTCGTAGTGAGATATTAAAAATTACATGAACTTAGTATCACGTTAACTATCTATGGAGGTACGCAATACTAGTTTCGTTAAGTTAGACAGATAAGTTTATGAAATAAATAATTTGCTATGATAACATTCGTC
>NC_136490.1:146660517-146688017 GCF_053919585.1 Euprymna scolopes
CCCTTCCTGCTGACTGTATTTTCCCATTTTTAACCTTGATCTTTTAAAATTAAGGTCAATAGACAATTCTTGTTAGCTCTTCACGCCTTCTCTGAAGCAATTTTTTATTAAAAGAAGCTGAAATACGTATTCCAAGACTATTGGAATATGTATTTCAGCTTCTTTTTATCGAAATTGCCAGACACATGTTTGAAACTTGAGAAAAGTGCGGCATCTTTATATCAGCATCAGTAAAATCTCGATTTAATTCTTTCTCTTCCCTAATTTTCCTATACATCTCTAGGACAATTCTTATCAGATGCGGCCTAGCTTAGTCATTAAGGTCTCTTTTAAAACGAGCTACCTTAAATTGAATTTGGAGCAAAGAAAAAGTCACACGAAGCAATAACAGGTGAATAGGATATTCAAATACAACGAAATCTGTCTCTGTCAGATGATCAGGATTTGTTAGCAAGGACATTATCATGAAAAACAACATAACAATGAAATTGCTTCACAAATTTAAGCTTAGAACTATTTACACTAAATATATAACATTAACACAATTTACATTCCTCTTTTGTCCGTAGATAATAATACAGAGAATATGCCCTGTTCTGGTACTTTTCAGATATAATTCATATAATCGAAAAATACATTATAGACGGCAATGTAAGAATGGTCGGGAAAATTTAACTATGTCAACAAATTTTGCATCAATTTATATCCTCTTACGAAAATTGACGTCAAAACATAATTATAATAAACCTTATGCCGATAATTATAATAAACCTTATGTCTATAATTATAATAAAACTTATGCCTATAATTTTAATAAACTCTATTTTATTTATTATGCCTATAATTATATTAAACCTTATGCCAAGAATTTAATTCCAATTTTGATCCTAATCCATTGCGTAATTTTGATTCTAGGATTCTAAAATTTAAGGCTTAATCTTAAAGAGTCTGAAGAAGAAAATTGAAATTTATCGAATTTCGCTTAATATGTCGAACGACAAGATCAAATTTAATGTAAATGTGAAATAATTTAATTTTAATATGTTCTCGTGTTATGCCCTTAAAACTCTTTAAAATATCCGAAAGAAACTGTAGTTAAGGAAATAGTTATTAATTGATGTCTAAGATCAATTATTAAAATTTCACAATTATGGGAGCTTGACAGTTGACTACAACATGGTCGTCTTCAAGTCCAATGTAAATAAATCAAATTATACCCAGTTTCCACCACTAACGAGTCTTACACTGCTGTCCCGGTGACTACCGTACATTCATTTAATCGTTATCCTCTAGTGGCCTTCGGGACTTGATAAGTGATGAATCCCTTGTAAAAAGAAAATAAATAATTTTCACGCAGATCTCCCACGTCCACTTTTTAATCTCTGTATAAAACGAAACAAAGCCAAATATAGCCCATAATGATTGATTAATTAGTTCAGGGATTAATCATACAAGTCGGTATGTATATATATATATATATATATATATATATATATATATATATATATATATATATATGTATATATATATATATATACTTAATTATATATAAATAGAGATAACGAATTTGACACGTCACTTACAGTTAGTGTACTGAAGTTTAGTGCCGTTGAACCTGGTTAGTACAAAGACGAGTGGTCATTTGGGAGTATCAGGTACTGTATGTGGCCTGAAGAAGGATGGACGAAGCCAGGACACGACCGCCGTATATAGGATGCATAATGAATATCTACTACTACGAGCCAACCCAGTGAGAAAATGGGGTTTATGGGATCGTTGCTGTTGTCGATGGATCGAGTATAGTTATTGATATGGTACTTAGTTTCATTGGCAATCTCCGGTTCTATAATATCATAATGAATGGAATTTATAATAAACGATCCTTTCTACAATCCAAAAATATTCGTTCCCAATCAATTTCATAACGTCTGGCCCTAAAATACGTCAAATCAATCAAACTTGATATCGTGTTATCTTTTGCCGGGGAGAGTATCTTGGTTTGTGCGTGTCGTGGTGATGTTTCTGGGACGGCTGTTACGTTCCGGGCATGGTAACTAGCTCTTTGAGTGTTAAACACGATAACAACGATAAGTATTTCCCTTTTAGTTCAAAGGGTTTATATATTTTTTTTATTTATTTTTTATTCAATTTTCACCCCAAACAAGGCACAGTGCCACTTTGAAGCAGGGGGCTACTATTAGGGACTTAATTAGCGGGGTCATTATGAAGGGAGATGAGTAGAAAGATGTTTGTTAACATTACACTTGAACTTCTGCATATCATTGCAGTTGGGAAAGCAGAATCCCGGAAGGGAGTTCCAAAGACCCGCAGTTCTGGGAAAGAAACTATTGGAGTAAAAGGCTTTCTTGCACCTAGGGATCTCTACTGTAAAGGGATGAGACTTAGTAGCTTGTCGGGTTTGTCGGGGGTAGTTACGTCGGGGAGGTACAAGTGTTTGCAGTTCGTCAGAGCATTCACCATTAAAGTATTTGTAGAACAGGCAGAGGGATGCAACATCTCGTCGATGGGACAGAGGCTGAAGCCTAGATGACAGTTCAGTTGTTGGCTACGCCTGCTGGTGGGTATTCCCTCTAAGTTATTGGCGTAATTACTGACAGAACCGATATGCTGGGATGAAACGCTGTATTAAATAAGCGACAGACATATTTCCTCATGAAAATATAGATTTTTTTTTTAGTTTAAGCATTTTAAAACGAGATCTGTTCTCGATAAAGTAGAGAGTACAACTTGTTGCGACTCGTGGCCGACTACGATTGGATCTAACCTTCTCTTATCGAAAAAGAGAGAGAAAAAGAGTGAAGGAAAGAGAAAGAGAAAGCTAGCTAGCAAGCTAGATAGATAGAAAGAAAGAGAAGAGAGAGCGAGAGAGAGAGATAGAGAGAGAGAGAGAGAGAGATTAATATCCATCAACAAGAAAGAGATAGAAACAAAGAATAGTCGCTGTATTTTCAGTTCAACATATCTAGAGTGATAAAGTTGAGAGTACAACTTTTGCGATCCAACTAATTACAAATCCCCCCTCACTGAATGAGAGGAAAAGAGAGAGAGAGAGAGAGAGAGGGGGGAGAGAGGTAGAGAGAGAAATGCATGCATATGAATGACAAAAAGACTGGGATATTATTTTGTTTTCTAAATCCTGGTGTTGCCAAATAGTTTTGACCTTACTCACCTATCTACCCAGATTGTTTTGAGACGGCCGAAATTTTATAATCATCTGTTAACATGTGCTGAGCTGATGTGCGCTGACATTTCGAGACGAAAACAGCACCGAGTTGATTTTACTTGTCTCCACTGAGAACAAAGAAATACAGGAAAAAAGCCTTTATATGTGGGAAGCTCAAAGACTCCCCCCCAAGAGGTTCTTTATCATTGTGCCGCAATATAGTGAAAATTAAATTAAATAGATATGGCATATCTAAAGTTATGGCATGAGTAAATATTCTATTTTGTAGAGTCAAACTAAATTTTGAGAATCTACTTCATTTCCTGCAAGTTAAAATTGGGTTAAATTTCATTTATATCTGAAACAACAGCAGTTCTAATTAGTTGTTACATGTTCACTCGGGATCCATTTATAAAATAAAAAGGTGAAAAGATGACCATAGTAGAACAATCTGCATAGAGTCGTCAACTTGGTAGGTCCCGCACTGTCAGCTAGGCTTCCATCTCTTGCCCATCGACGCAACGTTGCCTCTCTACATGTTTTACAAATATTTTAATGGTAGGTGCTCCGACGGACTGCAAGCCTATGTACCTCTTCGACGTAAATACTCCAACAAACCCGACAAGCAGCAAAATCACACCCCTAAACAGTAGAGATTCCCAGACGTCAGAAAGCCTTCTACTTTAATAGTTTCTTTCCAAGGACTATTAGATTTTGGAATTCTCTTTCGGGTTTCATGCTTCCCTGACTGTACTGACATGTAAAAGTTCAAATGTGATGTAAACAGACATCTTGCTGCTCAACTCTCTACAGAGTATATCTGCAAGTTATGCCCCAGATAGTAGCCCCCTCCATCAAAGTGACACTGTGGGTGAAATTGCAATTAAAAAATGTAAAGTATGATTCCTTTAAAACCTCAAGATTATACGTTTAAGAAAAGTTCTTCAATGCCGAAACTGATTGACAGACACTCGTGTCTTATTAGTATTTTATTGATTTTATATTTGTTTAATTCGTCATAAACTAATATTATCTGCATATCGAACTCACGAGTGATGCAATGACCTGCGAATCTAGTGGATTAAACGTGACTGCGCAGAATCCAATTTAATTCAGCATTTTTATGTTATTATCGAGAAAGAATAATGACTTCAAATTGTGGTTTTCATAAGGGCAAAAATTATCTTTTCTCTGAACGGAAATGAGTAATTTGCTTGCTGAAATATTTGATTTTTACTCTTCGGCCATTATTTATGAATATTACTCATACAACAACTACTCTATAAAAATAAATCAGCTAGATTTTAGTCTTCAAACCAAAATAGGACCACATCAATACTTAATTATGCTCAGTTTTTCTGCCTTTATCTTTCAACGTGTCTTTTTTTCTTTTACAATAACAAAATATCTTTCGCTTCTGTTTGAAACCAATTGAGACATTTTTAAAATTGAAACAAGCAGGAAAGAACGTAATTGGGCGGAATCTTGTCTACTTCCGGTGACGTGTAATATCGTCCTAAAAATGGAAATGACTCGACAGAGTTAATATGTCGGTTTGCCGAATTTTTCATGTCACCATATATGTATAACGCTTATGGCGTTCGTATCTTCATTTTTTTATTGGTTCTTTGCGTTTAAATTAATATTAAGAGCAGATATCTTTACAATACTTTACTTTCGGATACCCCCCCACCGTGAAGAAACAACTCCTACTAAAACCAGTATATCAGCTAATATAAATAAATTTTATCCGCCATAGACAGATACTTTGGGGTTTAGCGACGAACACTATCTGATCATTCCAGGGATGACGGACGACATGCGCTATGAGTTTAAAGTTAACCTGGTTTACGCAAAGACAGACTCATTCTCTCAAACCAACCAGCCTGATTCAGCGACAGATCAAGATCAAGACAGCTAGAAACTAGTTGGGATGGAGGAGCTGCCAGAAGTCGCACTGTCCTTCGACGCAACACACCTAGTATTCCCAAATGGTTACCTGTCTGGTACTAGCCACGCTTAACGTTGCTTAACTTCTGTGACTTAACGAGAACCGGCGTGTCAACGCGATTATACTGTCAAATCAAATCAAATCAATTAGGGCTTTATCACTCAATGAGGAACTCCTCCTTGGAATTTAGCCATCTAACTCTGTCCCAAGCTATCCGCTGCCATGTAGGACCCATGTGTTTTATGAGGTCGTCCCTCCATCTCTTTCTTGGTCTTCCCTGTGGCCTCTTATGTTCACGGGGTTCCATTCCGTTGTCCTAATGGACCATCTGCTGTCATGTCTGGCTATGTATCCTGCCCATCTGTGTTTGGATGTTTTGATGGCAGTATTGATGTCAATAACTCTTGTTTGTTGGCGGATACAGATGTTTGTCTTTCTGTCTTGTAGAGTGATGCTTAACATTATCCTCTTCGTCTTCCTTTGTGCTACTGCCAAAGTTTCACTTTGTCGAGTTGCCAGGGCCCATGTTTCACTACCGTAGATCATGACAGCTAGTACATATTCATTGAAGATCTTCCCTTTGATTGATATATTTGCTTTTCGGTTTCTCATGATATTCTCCACTTTCCCAAAAGCTGCCCACCTCAATGCTATCCTTCTCTTTATCTCACGGAGGAGATCTCCATCTTTCGTCATTTTCCTTCCCAGGTAGATGTAGCTTTAAACTTCCTCAATAGTATTTCCATAAAAAATTAAGTAGATGTAGCGATTTTATTTCGATTACACTGTATGAGTAGTTTAAATAGTGTATAGACGAAAACTCAGGCCAATAAAACATCTTTTTTGTTGTTATGCAGTGAGAAAGATAAACAGAGAAAGCAGCTTAAAAGAGCGTTCAATTAATTTTGCGGTTGAACGTCTCTAATCCAACCTTTGTGATTAGCTTAATAAGTATTATGACTCTTTGTTCGTTGAGAAGATGACATGGCTCCCAGCTGAAAAAGAGTCGAGCGTTTTATTGCACTTCGTTCAACAGACTCGGTTATTATAAACTGAAGAATTACCGGTATTAAGCACAGACGCATATAATCGGTTTATTGCTCAGCTGATAGTGTTTTACATACATGTGCGCGCACACACACACATATACACGCATACATATATATTATGTGATATTAAGAAAACAAAGCTCGATTTGTAACAATTAAGCAGACCACTAATTTAAAGGATTACGTCATGCTTAAAATCAAAGAAAATTTAGATAAAACATACAATGGGTTATTTAATGCTCTTTGAAGAATTTTTATTGATCGGTTGAATTCAGAAATAAATTATTCTCATCGACCATTAGTTTATACAAGGTGGCACATAAGTAACTGCCTATAGAAAGAATTAATTCGCTATTTTAAAATAAAAGATATGCTTTTTTTTAATGTAAATGAGTGTACTTTATTAATTCTTTTTTATTACATAGTTTAAAGATTGGAATTTGATTTTGATTTATGTATGAAAATAAACGTCACTTAAATCAAAATTTATTGAAAAAAAATTATTTTAAAATGGTAAAGTGACTTATGTGTCATCCTGTACTATTTTCTATGTTTTTTTATAAATAATTTAACCAAGAATTCTTCATAAGTTTGTTTTCGGTTTCTATTATAGCTGAAAGAACTCAAGTTATATATATATATATATATATATATATATATATATATATATATATATATATATATATATATATATATATATACAGTGATGATCATATTTATTGGCACGGTAAAATAAAAGTTAAATTTTGTCTAATAAATTCTAAAATAGGGATTAAATTAAAGAAAATAACAAAGTATATTATGTATTTTTAACTGGCCTTTCCGATGCAGCAATCGGATTTTAGAAAAAATGAATAACAAAGGAACAACAAACATAATTGCAAAAAACCCTTGTTCAAAATTATTGGCACGGCTTTGTTTTTCTTTTAGTATCAGTATAATATCAATCAATTTCCGGTTTACGTGCTTTCTGAACTTTTTTATAGCCATATTATGCTTGTTTAACGCTAATTCAGTGAATAATTTTTTTCAGATAATTTTTAGATAGCGATTTATTTAAACTATTATAAGTGACTAAATTATAATTTTCAATCGCCATGGTTAAAACTAAGGAACACAGCGAAGACGTCAGGAAGCTTGTTGTAGCATGCCATACCAATGGGGAGGGCTATGATAAGATTTCAAAGAAGCTAAACCTTCCCAAATCCACTGTTAGAGCCATAATAAACAAGTTCAAATCGCAAGGCCACGTTATGAGTTTAGAGGGTAGAGGGAGAAAAAGGATTCTTTCCCCAAGAGATGAACGGAAAATTGTTCGACAAGTAAAACAAAACCCAAGGATCTCTGTTGGGGAGATTGTTGATGAACAGAGCACCTCTGGAGTGAATGTATCTCGACATACAGTTGGTAGAGTTTTGAAGAGAGCTGGTTTAAAAGCATGTCGTCCGAGAAAGACTCCCTTATTGAAGCCTATGCACCTGAAAGCAAGGCTAGCCTTTGCAAAACGTCATATTGATAAAGATGTTGCATTCTGGAAACGTGTTCTATGGACTGACGAAACGAAAATAGAGTTATTTGGCCATAATAAAGTGTCTTATATTTACAGAAAATCTGGCGAAGCTTTCCTGCCTAAGAACACCATACCCACAGTGAAGCACGGTGGAGGCAGTTTGATGTTTTGGGGATCCTTTGCTGCCTCTGGACCAGGGCGACTTGTTAAGGTCACAGGTAGCATAAAAAAGGAAGAGTATGTTAAAATATTGGATGAAAACCTGAAAGACTCTGCTAAAGAGCTCTCACTTGGTCGTCGTTGGTGGTTCATGCAAGATAATGACCCAAAGCATTCGGCTAAACTGACTAAGAAATGGCTTGAGGACAATCATATTAATGTTTTGGAGTGGCCATCACAAAGCCCAGACCTTAATCCAATTGAAAATTTATGGAGAACATTAAAATTGAGGGTAATGCAAAGGAAGCCTAAGAATCTTATTCAATTGGAGGATTATTGTCAGGAAGAGTGGGCTAAAATTACTACTGAAGAGTGCAACAACTTGGTTGTAAACTATGAAAAGCGACTGAGGAAGGTAATCAAGGCCAAAGGCTATACAATTGATTATTAAATAAATCGTGCCAATAATTTTGAACAAGGGTTTTTTGCAATTATGTTTGTTGTTCCTTTGTTATTTATTTTTTCTAAAATCCGATTGCTGCATCGGAAAGGCCAGTTAAAAATACATAATATACTTTGTTATTTTCTTTAATTTAATCCCTTTTTTAGAATTTATTAGACAAAATTTAACTTTTATTTTACCGTGCCAATAAATATGATCATCACTGTATATATATATATATATATATATATATATATATATATATATATATATATATATATATATATATATATATTCTTCATAAAATTTTGATTTCGGCTTCGATTCAAGATGATAAATCCAAGTCATATGGATATATATATATATATATATATATATATATATAAATCACAACTTTATAATATATATATGAATCGATAGAAAATTGACTAAATAATAATATATACGAAATCTGCATAAATTAAAATATATTTACGCGTATTTTACGCCGGGCATCCTTGCTAGCTTAGATAAATACTTTTGTAGTTTTAACAAAAGAGCTACAATAATATCAGGGTGTCTCCATTTATGCTGAACATCCACAGAATGCACACATCAATTTATTACACATGAAAGAGTAAACATTATACATAGGTTGATACTTATATAATAGCTTTACTGTCGGTGAAATTGGTGACTGACTATCGTTCTGCATCTTATCCGTTACACTTAATTATAATTGAAGATTAGCTTATCGTCTGTATTGCTCAGAATGTAACGTTACTTACTTATTTTCGAGTGGCGTTCCAAAAGTAATGTTTCTTATTATTTTATTCAGCTGAATGGATTAGAGGCGATTGCAAATAACTGTACTTATGCATTCATGACTTGAAAGGTTCCTCTGTCTGTTTGAGATATTGACGGTGTGAGACTCTAAGGAAACAAACCCTGTCATGACCGTCCATCAGAAACAGATATGTGACATTGAATTCCTGACAAATAGGCATTGAGATGGCGGTGACTATGTAAAAATGTAAATAAAAAAAACCCTACTTATGTCAAAGCGCACTCCAGATGCCCATGCACAGCCATTGTTCATCACTGGTAAAATAAAAAAATTAAAACATTGAGAATAATGGCGGCAATGGAAACCAATAGATTCTGTGACACGAATGGTTGCTCGTTTTAATGGCAACATTTTAGTCTTCGTAGCTTTTCAGCGTTTTTAGTTAAAAAAAAAAAGGGAGGCTTTAGTTTTGGAACGCCTCCCGCTCTCTCTCTCTATCTCTCTCTCTCTATCTCTCTCTCTTTCTTTCTCTCTCTCTCCCTCTCTCTCTCTTACACACACACGCACATACATACACATACTTATTGTTAAAATTTCAGAAAATCGGAGGTATCTGAATTTTCACAAAGAGCTTCCAACACTTTTACAAAAAATTAAATATAAATAAATATAATCCACATTACACAACCTTGCACCTAGTAGCTGTGTTCCAAAATTCGTAATGATCAGTTAATTTGTATAACAGTGTATAGGAATATATAAACATATCCACACACCTAACGTGATTTGAATAGTGATGTATAGGAAAGTCGTGTTTTTTTTATTATTCAATTTTGATCCCAAACAAGGCACGGAGCCACTTTGAAGTAGGGGGCTACTATCGGGGACACAAGTTGCACGGGTATTATGAAGGGAGATGAGTGGCAAGATGTCTGTTCACATTACACTTGAACTTCTGCATGTCAGTACAGTTGGGAAAGCAGAAACCCGAAAGCTAGTTCCAAAGTCCAGAAGTCCTGGGGAGGAAACTACTGGAATAGAAAGCTTTCTTATACCTAGGGATATCTACTGTGAAGGGGTGGAATTTAGCTGCTTGTCGAGTTTGTCGGGTGTGTTCACGTTGAGGGGTTACAAGTGCTTTCAGTTCGTCAGAGCATTCATCCTTAAAATACTTGTAGAACAGACAGAGGGATGCAATGTTTCGTCGATGGGACAGAGGCTGAAGCCTGGATGACAGTTCAGGATCTATCAGGTTGGCGACTCTCTTTTGAACCCTATCAAGAAGTGAGAGACAAGTAGCAGATTCACCATCCCAAATGTGACGACAGTACTCCATACATCGACTACGCTTCAATCTATGCCCCCCCCGGCAAAACATTCGCAACAATTACTCTTCTAGCTGCAACAACTGTCAATAATTTTCCATTACTCTATATCAGTGGTTTAACCTAAATGAAAATTCTATGAATAAAGTTTCTTTTCTAGTAACTGCCTGTCTTTAGAACACAACACCGCCGGGCTGTTTCCCAACTGACTATAACATTGTCGTTTTAAAATCTAATATGAATAAATTTTTGTTAAGCTATATTCTTAAATAACCAAACACTATCCAAGTCCCACCGTTACCGATCAACACGGTGTTGTCTCATAATCTACTCAACACTCAATACCGTTATCCTCGAGTGGCCCTTGGATCTTGATAAGCAGTAAGTAAGGGGTAGAGAGAGAAAAAGGGGGAGAGAGAGAAATAGAGAGAGAAGTTTTAAAATAAAAATGTTATACACTTTTAAAATTCTATTTTGTTATATGTGTCTGCGGCAATTTCGTGTATCCCTGCTTATTATTACGAAACAAATTTAATCAATTATGATGCTGGCTGTACTATTTCAAAGATAAACGTAATAGACGAACAGACAAACCAACGAAAATGATGCGTAAATATCTAAAAAAAAAAAAAAACATTTCATCGTCCGACCCGTACTTTTTACAAAACAATCTAAAATATTACCCCTTTTTTCTATCTCTATATCTATTTATTTCTACCTCTCTCTTTCTCTGTCTGTCTTCCCTTCTGTCTGCTCCTTCTATCTTTATCTGTTTGCTCATCCTTCTATCCACCTCTCTTTCTTCTGATTTCTTTCTCATTCTTTTTCACTCTCTTTCCCTTCTCTACCGCTCTTTTCTCACTCTCTCCATACCCCCCCCCTCTCTCTCTCTCTCTCTCTCTCTCTCTCTCTCTCTCTTTCTCTCTTAGCACTAGAGAGACAAAATCGTCTCCGGGCAACTAATTGGTCGAACGTAATTTGACCGTCCAAACGAGTCTGTCATCGCCCCTTTTTTCATCAAGAAGAAAACAAAAAGGAGGCTGAACTCAGGATAAAAAGAAGAAATCAATTAAAACAAAGCAAAATAAAACAAAACATACACACATAAAAGAAAAATAGAAAGGCACTAAAAAAAGATCAAGAGTTTTCCGCTCTAATTAATATTATTTGCTAATTGCCTAATCACTGATTAACTAAGGAGTGAGTGAGTCGGCCGGCAATTAGGTTTATTAGATGGTTATAAGAAAAAAAAAAAAAGAATTTGATCACGTGATCTCACTTTGTAGAACAGTTATTTTTTTTAATCGGAATCATGCGTTAAGAGGAGAATGACGTCGTAGAAGAAAAAAGAACAACGAAATTTGCATTACGTATTATTTGAATTATTCAGACAACTGTTCTCAGCTTTTTTTTCTTTTACATAGGCATCACCACTTATCAAGGTCAAGAGGTCACTCGAGGATAAGGGTTAAAGAGTGTACAGTAGGAAAATTGTACAGTATAGTAATCGTTAGTAATGGAAATTTGGTAAATTAACTTAAGTAGAACGGCTCATCAAGAACTTGTTTACGTTGGACTTGAAGACAACCATATTGTAGTCAGCTGGAAAGCAGTCAAATGGAAGAGAGTTCCACAGGTGTGCAGTTCTAAGAAAGAAGCTTTGTTAATGAAATCTACGTTAAGGTTTAGGCATAGATAAAGAGTGGAGGGAATTATTGATAGTGTTTTCAGCTAGACGAGTGTTTCTTGTGAAAGTTTGGCGAGGGAGGGTCATATATTAGAGCTCAGTCGAGCACTTGCCATGCAGTGTTATTGTCACAATGTTTCGGCCGATGAAAGCTCCAACTATTCTCACCTGTATTTTGTGTCAAACCCGAGAAGTTTTCTATTAGTGTTGGGACAATTAATCGGAATCGGAAATCGGAAAAATCGGAACTTTGGAGGGTATCAGAATCGGAATCGGAATCGAAAAATTAATTTTTATTTTATGATGAAAAATAAAACAGTCCTTAAATAGTTTGTTTTTTTTTCAATTTTGTTTGTATCCATTATTGGCACTAAAGATAAAATGACAAACAATTATTGACTTTAAACTGCCACTGAAATTTAAATTTATAGATCACTTCAACAGTGTATGTTTTACGCTTGCAAAAATATATCCACATAATACATGGGGTTTTACGGTTATTTGAAAATAAAATAAGAACAAAAACAAAAACAAGTCTACAACTACATATTAAGAGATTTGAAAAGAATCGGACTCGGAATCGCTAATTGTATTGGAATCATGAATTTAAATCATAATCGGTAATTGTATCGGAATCGGTAAAAATACTGGAATCGCCCCATCACTACTTTTTATTAAATTCGAGAATCTGGGCGTAATTTCGCACAAATCCCTTTATTTAATCCACGGGAGGAGCATTTCCTCATTCCATCAACCATGACTTAGTAGAAGTCCTAAAGGATTAGTAATTGTGCTTTTAGTGTCGCCCGCACTGAGGATTGAACCTTCAAGCTCTAGGAGAGTGTAACTTACAACTGAATTCTACCAAATTTCTTATCCACTACGCCACGGGTCCTTGCGATTTACATATGTTAAATATTATAAAATATTTATTGAAGGCACGTGGTTCATCTTTTTACATATAAAGTTCTCTTGTGAGATTTTAACAGTTGTACCTAAATAGCATTTAAGCGGAAACTTTGATTCTGACGAACGAATGTGTATTTGCGATTACCGTGCCACGTAATTAGCATTATAATAAGATTATTTACGAAAGTTTATTTTTAAAAATAACCCTGTTTTACATTGATTACTGGTAATATGAAAAAATATCAATTATGACTGAAAAGCAAACTCAGCAAACGGAAAGACTCATCTTTTTAATTGAAGAATATAAAAATAATTGTCTCTCTTGACACTAAAATTATATTACATTTTTTCTTTTTTTTACAAAGGAGTCACCACTTATCAAGGCCCGGAGGCCACTCGAGGATAAGTGTTAATGAGTGTACAGTCGTCAAAGGAAGCATGTCATAGTCATCGTTAGTAGTGGAAATTTGGCAAATTGGATTACTTAAGAGGATGGCTCATCAAGAATTTGTACACGTTGGACTTGAAGACAACCATATTGTAGTCAGTTGGAAAGCAGGAAAGCGAAATAGTTTTCTGCATTAGTTCTGAAATTGTGCAGACAAATTCAAATTAAGACCTAAAATGGGTTCACTGCGTCCCAGACAACGCCAGGTAGGTAGAGGTAATATTTTACAAATATATACTTATTATTTGCGTCTGTAGATCTCATTGCGTGCGTATGGCCTTACTTTCGTTGATTGACACATTGATAAATAAGATCCTATTTGTCATTAACGATAATGCATATTTATTTGCATAAGAAAATGGTTTTCATGACCGTTAAAAGAATCTTAGTATGAGTATGGCCACGACCTTCGTAATATATGTCATTAAAGCATGTGAGCTGGAAAATGACGTCATCGCTGAGGTCGTAGCAAGATTTGTCGAATATTCAAACTGGCGGTAATGAATAAAAACGCTTTACAAATATATTAGAAAATTTAAAAATTGCATTAAGAAAGAAAAATAATAGACATGATGATTTATACTAAAACTCATTCAAGACTTTAAACCATGCAAAACAGAACAGTTGCGTGTTTATGCGTTAAAAGTAAGTGAACATTTCATTGTTTCATGGATTTTAACGATTAGTATTCATTCATTATTTACTTCTAAAATACATTTAAAAAGAAGAAAAGAAAGGATCACGATTTGATTCATAGTAAACTGAACTTTAATTAATATATAAAAAATTTATGCATGTAAAATTACGTACGTTTCAGGCAGATAACAATCAAATGTTGCAACACATGAAATATGAATTTAGTCAATAAACAAATATTAAGCAATCAACTTAAAATTAAACGATAAATATCTTTTTAAATTAAAACGAACAACAATAAATATTTCGTAAATCAAAATGAACGACAATATTTTTAAAATCAAAACGGACAACAATATTTTAAAATGAAGACGAATAACAATATTTTTTTAATCAAAGAGAACAACAATATTTTTTAATCTAAACTAATGATATTTTTAATCAAAACAAACAATTAATATTTTTAAAACGAAAACGAACGATGAATTAGTTTATCTGAAAAACAAACGATAGATTAACAAAAATAAAGACAAATTAAATTCTAAGAAACAATGTTATTGGTGCAGAATATTTCAAACATTAAATATTAAAACATTTTAAAGGTTGGGTTTGTTTTACAATCCACATAGATTCGCCAAAAATGATGAAAAAACAAATATATAACAAATAAATGCTACTTTTACTTACATGTATCAAAATGTAACGAATGACGAAAACACTCGGTCTTCGGAACATCAAAAATGGTTAAAATTCGAAAAAATAAACAAAATTCTGATAGAAATCCACCCAATAATTATCACCGTGACACTTCCTGACACTTATTAGCTGGATTCCTATCAGTATTTTGGGGTTTTTTTTTTTTTTGACTTTTTAACCCATTTAGACGCTCCGAAGACAGATTGTTTTCATTTCGATTGCAGCTCGACACAAGTTGATTTTCGAACCGAATAAAAACTTTAGCTTACGTTAAAACACACAAAACTTATCCAGATAGGTAGAAGAATAAATTATCTTGCTTTTGATAACAGTTATTTGTTATATATTTGAATTATTAACTTTTTTTTTTTTCGTTTGTTGGCTTCTCTGCTATATCCTCGAAAACAGTTTTGTCATTAAACGTTATCTACTCCCGGTTGTTCCTTGGGACACGTGACCAGATTCTATAAACCAAATCCAACGATATCAGCAGGTTACATGACATTAGTTACACGGTATTAATTATTACAGTAGCCTAGGTATGGTGGCTTATCTCTCATCAGTTAAATATGACGTCATTTTATAGAAGGGAATTTATTCCACACCTTCAAGGAAAACTCTGAGTGGTTATAGAAATAGCTTGATTAAGACCTATCGGTTTCCGGCAATCAACCTTTCTCAACCGTTAAATGAGGTAACGCCTAGGAATTATTTTACAAAAAAAGATGCAGAGATTAGCTTTTTTGAAGTCACAGATTTAACGGGATTTTCTTCGTAGTGCGCATTGCAGAGGTCACTCAGTTGCCACATCTGGGCTGATCCATCTACCATTAGTCTCTCACTCTTAGACAGAGTTAAAAACAAAAGTCTCTAACTTTTTTTTAATCAATTTTCACTATAAAAAAGGCACAGTGCTACTTTGAAGCAGGTGGCTACTATCGGGGACATAAGTTGCAGGGGTATTATGAAGGGAATGAGTGCAAGATGTTTGTTCACATTACACTTGAACTTCTGCATATCAGTACAGTTGAGAAAACAGAATCCTGAAATCTCTCTCTCTCTTACACACACACACACACACACACACACACACACACACACACACACACACACACACATATTGTTAAAATTTCAGAAAATCGGAGGTATCTGAATTTTCACAAAGGGTTTGAACTCTTTTAAAAAACTAAATTTAACTAAATATAGTCCACATTACACAACCTTGCAACTAGAAGCTATGTTCCAAAATTCGTAATGATCAGTTAATTTGTATAACAGTGCATAGAAATATATAAACATATCAACACACCTAACGTGATTTGAATAGTGATGTATAGGAAAGTGGGTTTTTTTTTAATAATTCGATTTTCATCCCAAACAAGGCACAGAGCCACTTTGAAGTAGGAGGCTACTATCGGGGACACAAGTTGCACGGGTATTATGAAGGGAGATGAGTGGCAAGATGTCTGTTCACATTACACTTAAACTTCTGCATGTCAGTACAGTTGGGAAAGCAGAAACCCGGAAGCGAGTTCCAAAGGCTAGCAGTTCTGGGGAAGAAAATATTGGAGTAGAAAGCTTTCTTACACCTAGGGATCTCTACTGTGAAGAGGTGGGATTTAGCTGCTTGTCGGGTTTGTCGGCGGTAGTTACGTTGAGGGGTTACAAGTGCTTGTAGTTCGTCAGAGCATTCACCATTAAAGTACTTGTAGAACAGGCAGGGGGTGCAACATTTCGTCGGTGGGACAGAGGCTGAAATGTAGATAACAGTTCAGGACCTATCTTTTGTATCCTGTCCAGGAGTGAGAGACAAGTAGCAGATGCACCATCCCAAATGTGACAACAGTACTCCATTCATGGGTAAATGGTGGCCTTACAGGATACTTTCAGGCGTAAGTAGTTTTCTAGCACGGTCGAGAGAGCCCACATTCTTTGCAGTAGCGTTAGCAATGCTCTCAATGTATATATTCCAATTCATGTTCCCTGTAAACCTTAGCCAGAGGAATTTAAAGGAAGTACTTTCGGGTAATGTGTTCTTGGCCATTGCTATTCATGATAGAGAAGGTTTCTTGTAAGTATTAAAGGAAACAAGCTTGGCCTTGGCAGCACTGAATGTGACCATCCATTTTTGTCCCCATTCCACTACGGATTGGAGGCTATCGTCTAGTTTTTCTGCCATTTCCTTAGATATGCGTTCATTTGATTTCCCCTCGTGCCTATTATAGAGAGTGGTGTCATCAACATATATACCCATCTCAGAGACAATTTTATCAGGGAAGTCATCTATGAATATTAGGAATAGTTCCCGCACTATCAACCAAACTCCAATCACTGTATCACCGTTCTCAATGTTGTATACTTGTGATGGTTTTACAAGTATTTTAATGAAATGTGCTCCGACGAACATTTACGTCCCTTCTAAATACAACCGCCTAACCCGACAAGAAGCAAAATCCCACCCCTTCACTCTAGCCTTCTACTTTAATAGTTTCTCCCCACGAACTGCTAAGCTTTGGAGTTCCATCCCGATCTCATGCTGTTCTAACTGTACTAACATGCAGAAATTTAAATGTAATGTAAACAGGCAGCTCACTGCTCAACTCCCCACATAATCTCCTATAGACATGATCCAAAATAGTAGCTCCTTACTTCCAAGTGGTAATATGCCTTGCTTGGAGTGAACAAAAGTAAAAAAAAAAGTTTTTAATCTCTTATATTAATACAGTTGTACCATTAACGTACGTGTGTCACGGTTTCCAGATTATAAACTATTTGATCGGGAGATCCTATTTATTAGTGTTAAGTTTGCAGGTTGAAACAAGTAACGTAGAAAGCAATACAAATGACGACTCAACAAACAAAGGTAGATCAAATAAAAAGTGTATTAGGAAAAGGTATATTTACAGGATATTTACATAATGGTGTCAATAAGAGAGTCTTTGCTGGAGAAACATATCTGCTCTCGGCGGCCTTCGGTGGCTTCTGGTGAACACACACTCAGACTAACTGAGTCTTCCTATTTATGTGTAATTACTATCCACATATGCAAATGAATGTGTGCCACCACAACAATTAGAAAGGAAGATAGAAGGTGATAACATACTACGAACATTGAACTTGTATAATTTAATGTTCGTAGTATGTTATCACTAGGGCGGTGACAGCAGCATATTCTTTTCATTCTTTTGACTCGAGTATAAATCTGACACAGTTAGACACAGTTAATGAACCGAGAACCAAATAAGTCTATAAAAACATATAAGATATTAATACATATATACTCAAGAGTCGAAACAATGAAAAGAATATTTTGTTATCACAACCCTAGTTATATCTTCGTATCTTCCTTTTTAATAAATATGATCTCCCGATCATCGAAGACGCAATGTAAAAAAAATTAATGATGTCATTTTATGGCCGTACGTGAAACTAAAATATACCTTCTTGGTCTTCCATGTGTCGTATCTGCTTCTGCTCGCGCCGGGCGTCCATACAATGGAAATATGTCACAGACTCCTATAAGGATATTGGGGAGAACGCGTAATAACCAGATATACTCTAACACTACATTAACTTAGATAAATACTTTTACAATTTAAACAAAATGGCTACAATAATATCACAGGGTCTCCATTCACGCTAAACGTCCACAGAATTCATAGCAGCAATATATTATATATGAAAGATGTCGCTGGGATATTCCACAGGTCCTGCTAGTGTATATTATTTAGTGAAGACTGAAAATAAAAGACACGTGCGTTTGCATGATCAACATTTATTAATCCTTCTTTTTTATTAATGAATTATCGCTGAGCAAAAGCCACTCGAGGATATGGATGGATTATTAGTTTGATGTTGAAGAATATTATGAGAGCATTTGATTCTACGGATGATTTATAATAAGCATTTGTTGACATTGGTTTTCAAAACAACCATGTTACAGTCTACAGGGAATCAGTTTCGTGCTAATGTGGTCTATAGATTGTAAATTTTAGCGAAAAGAACTTTCTTTGTGGAAATTCCGTTTGGTATTGGACGCGCCGAGAAAGAAATGAAAGATTTTTACACTGCTGGTAGAAGACAAGTTCTTGCTGTAAATATCTTATAGGGAAGAATCAAAGATTAGAGTTCGGTCGAGCACCTTCCCTTGAAATTAAGGTAGAGTATAGAGAGGCTAGGGAATCTCTTCTTTGTGAAATGGGCTGTAGATAACTCTCGATTGCGAAGTTGCTTTTTTATTCTGTTAAAGCGAAAAACAGCTTTTATTTTTGATTTTTACTTTTTCACCCCCAAACAAGCTTGAAATCTTAGTATATTTATGAACTATAAGAGTAAGGAAGGAGTTTTAAGTAGAGATAATTATAGAGGTTGACGAATCAGATCTTAGAAATGGTTGAAAGTGTATATGTATCAATGTGTCGAGTTGATATATGTGTGAGGGACAACCACTATAAGCTATTGTAATATGTGCATATATGTGCATGAAGGAGTAACATGTTATTTGTTGTTGTTTATTTAATGTTTGTCACTTCAAACAAGGTGTATTGCTACTCGGAACATAAGGGGCTATTATTTGAGATCTTGTCTAACAGAGAGCCCTGGGGAGTTGAGTACCAATTTGTCTGTTTGCATTACATTTAAAATTTGGCAGGTTAATACAGCCGGGAAAGCAAGAAACAGGGGGGGGGATTTCAAAATCAGTAGAAATAAAAAGTTTTCCGGCGTCTAGTATCCTCACCAGTGATTTTTTTGCTTGTTTTTTTTTGTTTTGTTTTTTCAGTGGAGTTAGCGCTTATCAAAGCTCGCGGGCCACTCGAGGATAAGGATTAATGTGTGTACGGTAGTCATTGGAACAATATCGTAGTCATCGTTAGTTATGGAAACTTGGTAAAATTTGAGTATTTAAGGGGATGGTTCAACAAGAACTAGTTAACGTTGGACTTGACGACGACAATATTGCAGTCAGCTGGAAAGATTCCTCAGGCGAGAAGTCTTAGGAAAGAAGCTTTGTTCATGGAATCTGCGTTTTGAGTTAGGCACCGATGGAGAGTGAGAGAAATTATTGATGGTGGTTTTTGATAGACGAGTGCTTTTAGTGAAAGTTTAGCAAGAGGAGACATAGATTGGAGCTCCGATGAGCACTTGACATGAAAATAATGATAAAGCAAAGACAGGTTCGCAACGTCTCTTCTGTGGTAACGAGGTTGCAGGGAACATAAAAGGGCATCACCTACTAGATTACGAAGTCGGTTTTGAATTTTGTCAAAACTGGATATGGTGTTCCGAGCATCTCCTGCCCAGATGTCGCAACAGTACTCCATTCTAGAAAGTGCTTGGCTCTTGTACAAGTAGAGGGTTGCATCGACAGTGAGATATCTACTGAAGCGATAGAATGATCCAACCATATTTCCAGCAACATTGGCAACAGATTTTATGTGTGTGCTCCATTTAAGATCAGGGGTGAAGGTCAAAACCGGAAACTTGTCAAAACATGTCGCTTCCCAAACGAGAACCATTCAATTGTGGGTCAGAGCGTTGATGATGGAAAGAGAGAAGCTTGGATTTAGATACATTAAAATAAATCAGCCACCCTTTTCTCCATTGCATCATTTGCTCAAGATCAGAAGGAAAAGAATCAGAGAGATCTTTGTCATTCCCGGCTGTTAGTCAAGAGCATGTATATCGAGGAGACACAAGTGCTATGAATTCATTAGAGCACATTCAATTAAAATACTTGTAAAACAGACACAGTTATGTACCAAGTTTTCTTATTCTTTTCCTTATTATAATTATAACTATTACAATTATTAGTATTAGTATTGTTAATATAATTATTAATACTGAAATATGTAGCATTAGTAGAAGTAGCATGAAATATTGATCTCTGACAAAAAAGATCAATTAAAATATCGATTCTATAAAAATCTTCATAGTTCCGGTCCGGTTGTTGGCTAGTTGAAATGAAGGTCAGTTTTTAACGTAATTAAATTTTAACGACGAAACTCTCATCAGCAAAATGATTTCCATTATTTGAAATACTATAAAAATGAAATAATTTCTTATCCGTAAACGCGTAAAAATGCAGCGTCTTCAAAAGCAAACTTATTAGTCAGAAATATGAGGCAATATGAAAAGTATTCGAATACATTGAACAGCCCTTCATATATATATATATATATATATATATATATATATATATATATAGACTGTTTATTATATAAACATTATTAGGTACATATGTGCATACATGTTCCAGTGGAATCCCAATTCAAGGATAACACCTTATCAAACTAAAAAAAAAAAAAAAGAATTGATATTGAAACAGGAATCAAAATTACATTAGTTTTATAAAATGTTTGGGTGTGGTTTACGTTCTGGAAGAAAGTGGGATGTATACTTTGTGAATTTGAGCAGTAGGGGGTTTGGGAGGGAGGTGTGGTAAAGAAAGAAGAGAGGGGTGAGAGGGAGGTGGGTGTACAATTTCGTGTGGTTAAGCTGTCGCAGTGGAGAGGTGTTGTTACTCTTTTAACTTGGCGGTCATTTATTAGCCTAAGCCTTCGCTTTGATCTTAATTAGTATCATACTCTTATCGTCGCTACTTCCTTATCTTAGGTTTTTATGATTGTTTTTTTTTTCTTTTCTGGTGGCGACTTCATTTTCTCATTGAAAAGTTTTATTTTTTATTTATCTTTTTTTTTATTGCGGACTATTATCCTTATCATTTCTTAGTTGTTTCACGACGTTTCGGCCAACTATTCCTCTGACCTTCGTCAAGTGGTAACCACGACGGGATAGGAACTTCGAATCTCCTGACTGCATCCACTGCAATTACTGCCTTCTGTAGTTGTTGTCGACTCGCCTTGTTTTGGCCAAGTAAGCCTCTGGCCGGCTTTGGGTAGGATTGAAACCGCTATCTTCAGACAATTTTCACTTGGAACCGTAGAGATTCAACGGCTCTATCAACTGCGCCACGGGTTGGATTTTTTGGTCTTATAAATTCATGTTTATTTATTATCTGATCTTCCATAGTCGGGTCCGTACCGAATGGCATATATTATTTAATTGGAACTCATTATTGAGATGAGTATTATTTATTAATTTTAAATTAATAAATAATACTCATCTCAATAATGAGTTCCAATTAAATAATATATGCCATTTTATTTTTTATTCTTTTCCTCGTTTTTTATCCGTTCATTTATTTTTTGACTCCCATTTCAATATTGATTCTTTTTTCGGCCTTATGTGGGATTATCCTTGAATTGGGATTCCACTAAAACATGTATTCACATATGTAATGAATAATCTTTGTATAATAAGCAGCCTATATGTAATCTTTGTATAATAAGCGGACTATATGTAATCTTTGTATAATAAGGGGACTATATGTAATCTTTGTATAATAAGCGGACTATATGTAATCTTTGTATAATAAGGGGACTATATGTAATCTTTGTATAATAAGCGGACTATATGTAATCTTTGTATAATAAGCGGACTATATGTAATCTTTGTATAATAAGCGGACTATATGTAATCTTTGTATAATAAGCGGACTATATGTAATCTTTGTATAATAAGCGGACTATATGTAATCTTTGTATAATAAGCGGACTATATGTAATCTTTGTATAATAAGCGGACTATATGTAATCTTTGTATAATAAGCGGACTATATGTAATCTTTGTATAATAAGCGGACTATATGTAATCTTTGTATAATAAGCGGACTATATGTAATCTTTGTATAATAAGCGGACTATATGTAATCTTTGTATAATAAGCAGACTATATACCTGTTCTGTCCTGCATGGAGCACTCTTTAATAATCACGTGGGTTTCAGTGGGTTTACATCTAGGAAACCAATCGAAACTACCATTATATATATATATATATATATATATATATATATATATATATATATATATATATGGTAAGAATTATTTTGTGACCTACAGACACTAGTGTTTCATCCTTATGCGATCATGAAAAGATTTGAACCCAGTCATAAAGCCACCCAAATTCGTAGGCTAGCATATTTTCTCCATGCCACCAAGAAATGCATGGAATTAAATACTAATGAATTACATGTGGACGAGAATTTACAGTAAAAGTCAGGGAGAGTATTCGCTAGTATCGACACGCCGTTTCTAAGTACAAACCATTAAACTTAAATGGGAATAAATTCACTAAAGGATGAAGAGAACACGGTGCGCTGATGTTTTCACATTTTGAAAATATCTTTTTATGTATATCTCCAAGGATGGGGACACTATTAACCGTATTATTGTTTAAAAATCAACAAAATAGCGACATCAGTTTAAAATCGATAAAAATAACACGTAACGTCGTCTAGGACTTTGTGGCATAACGGTTAGCGCACTCGACCATAATACATAAGATCTGAGGTTCACATCCTAGAATCAGTCAAGCTAGACTGACAGGAGGTAGTACCTCGAAATATGTGTTCGTAGATTACTATCTTATAAGAAAAATAATATTTTTACGTCCAAAAATATGAACGATTTCTAGATTTGAGGCACTATAAACCGTATTATTATGTAAAATTCGATGCACACAAACACACACACATATATATATATATATATATATATAGAGAGAGAGAGAGAGAGAGTCATCGACATACAGTACTGTTTCGTAGTATCACAATTCATCAGTGCCGCTAGACTAGACTAGCACCTCTCCAAAACCGAGGATTGAACCTAGAACCATCGCGTTGACAGTCGGTAGTTCTAGTCATCGATCCACTGGAGCGGCGCTCGCAAATAACCTCGACAAATGTCTATTTTGAACAAACATTCGTCTATCACTTTTATAGTGCTCAAACCACTTATTTACAAACAAACAGCGAGCCTCGCATTTTTAAGCCAATTAAGTAGCGGGTGAGATTATTTACGACAATGTTCTACCACAAAGAGGAGGGCTTAAAATATATTTGTAATCATCGACATACAGTAATGTTTCGTTGTATCACAACTCATCAGTGCCGCTAGACTAGCACCTCTCCCAAGCCGAGGATATATACAAGTTTAAGCTGAGTACTTTATGCAAATTGGTGGTTAAATTTATGCTTATTTTTACATCAAATACTAATTCCCTATTAGTCTCTAAGTGTGCATCGAACGGTTAGTAGTATACTTAATACGTAAGCACCTTATCAAAAAAAGGGCAATACAAAATTGCAATCAGATTGACTCAGTAGTTTCCGTAAAAAGTTGAACGGATAGACAGACAGACTTAGAGAAATATAATATAGATTGGACTAAAAAATATGCATGAAGCTTTAATTGGATGAATAAGTCGAAGCGAAACCCAACAGTGCTCGATTATAAGAAAATTTAAAAAAATAAGTGCGTAATATGTATTGATATATGTATTACAACACATTATAACAACATCGATACCATCGATTTTAAATTATCTGACGATAAACATATGATTGTGTACTATTGACTATCTTCAGCCATTGCTGTGTTTCCAAACAAAATATACAACAGCTGGAGAAAGTCAAAAGGCGCGATTATTTGTTGATCACTTGTTGATGTGAAACCGACGGTACCGTTGTTGTTATGACATGCTCTAATACATAGACAGAAGTATTATATAAATAGATAATTTCTAAGAACAAAGCTAATGCTGAAGACAACGATGTATTAAAATAGGTAACTTAAGTTATATAAAAACACTGGTACTTGTACAGCTTAGTCAAGACATTAAAAAATGAAAATATCGAAAAAAGTTTAAATTGCACGTAACCGTTATGGAACGAAGTTCTACGAAAAAAATTTCACTTAATTTCATCAAGTAGTTTTTTTTTTACAACGAAAAAACAATTTGTTATGATACCGAGCAAAAGGTTCGATTTTTAGGAAGAAAAGCTAGAATTAACGATGGGGAGGGAGTATCGGCGCTTTACATGGAGTTATCTTCCCGTGGCGTGTTCAATAAATTTATAATGTCTGACTTCAACGCGCTCTCTTAAGAACGTGTTTTTCCGCTGTAAAAAAAACACTCGATCAAATTAAATGAAAATTTTTTTCGGAGATCTTCAGTCCAAAACAGACACGTACAATATAACCTTTTTTCGATATTTTCATTTTTGAATGTCTTGATTAAACTGTACAAGTACCAAAACACTCTTCATAAATTGTACCAACATCCGGAAATTTACAATTATCCTAATTTTCTACAGGAGAGACGCCATTTATCAAGGCCTGAAAACCACTCGAGGATAAGTGCTACCGAGTGTCAAGTGATCGAAGAGATGACACCGCAATGATAATCAGTGATAGAAATTGTATAAAATTTGAGTGTTTAAGGGGACGACTCAACAGAAACTTGTTTATATTAGACTTGAAAATGTGGTCAGTTGAAAAGCAGCCCCCCGCGATGTAGAGTTCCACAGGCGGGCAGCTCTTGCAAAAAAAACTTTTTAGATAGAATTTACGTTTAATTTTAGGCACAGATAAAGAGTAGGAGAAATTGCTGACTGGTTGTAGCTAGGCGAGTGTTTGTTGTGAATGTTTTGAGTATAGATTGAAGCTCAGTTGAGCAGTTACCATGGAAATGACGATAGAGGATAAATTTACTCGCAACGTCTCTTCTGTGTGAAAGGGTTTGTAAGGGTAAAAAAGGACATCGTCTTCCAAGTCCATTCTGATCCAGAGTATTGCTTGTCAAGGCCCCAGCTATAAAATACATAGGATTTGTCACAGAGTATAAGTAAGATGTTTGTCCCTCCACCACCAACTACTCTCGAATCTGTTTTTCCCAGCCTTTTCTGCCCTATTTTTTTTTATCTTTTTTTTTATTTTATTTATTTATTTTTTTTTTTCAATTGGATTAAGGTCTGGGCTTTGTGATGGCCACTTCAAAACATTAATATGATTGTCCTCAAGCCATTTCTTAGTCAGTTTAGCCGAATGCTTTGGGTCATTATCTTGCATGAACCACCAACGACGACCAAGTGAGAGCTCTTTAGCAGAGTCTTTCAGGTTTTCATCCAATATTTTAACATAATCTTCCTTTTTTATGCTACCTGTGACCTTAACAAGTCGCCCTGGTCCAGAGGCAGCAAAGGATCCCCAAAACATCAAACTCCCTCCACCGTGCTTCACTGTGGGTATGGTGTTCTTAGGCAGGAAAGCTTCGCCAGATTTTCTGTAAATATAAGACACTTTATTATGGCCAAATAACTCTATTTTCGTTTCGTCAGTCCATAGAACACGTTTCCAGAATGCAACATCTTTATCAATATGACGTTTTGCAAAGGCTAGCCTTGCTTTCAGGTGCATAGGCTTCAATAAGGGAGTCTTTCTCGGACGACATGCTTTTAAACCAGCTCTCTTCAAAACTCTACCAACTGTATGTCGAGATACATTCACTCCAGAGGTGCTCTGTTCATCAACAATCTCCCCAACAGAGATCCTTGGGTTTTGTTTTACTTGTCGAACAATTTTCCGTTCATCTCTTGGGGAAAGAATCCTTTTTCTCCCTCTACCCTCTAAACTCATAACGTGGCCTTGCGATTTGAACTTGTTTATTATGGCTCTAACAGTGGATTTGGGAAGGTTTAGCTTCTTTGAAATCTTATCATAGCCCTCCCCATTGGTATGGCATGCTACAACAAGCTTCCTGACGTCTTCGCTGTGTTCCTTAGTTTTAACCATGGCGATTGAAAATTATAATTTAGTCACTTATAATAGTTTAAATAAATCGCTATCTAAAAATTATCTGAAAAAAATTATTCACTGAATTAGCGTTAAACAAGCATAATATGGCTATAAAAAAGTTCAGAAAGCACGTAAACCGGAAATTGATTGATATTATACTGATACTAAAAGAAAAACAAAGCCGTGCCAATAATTTTGAACAAGGGTTTTTTGCAATTATGTTTGTTGTTCCTTTGTTATTTATTTTTTCTAAAATCCGATTGCTGCATCGGAAAAGCCAGTTAAAAATACATAATATACTTTGTTATTTTCTTTAATTTAATCCCTATTTTAGAATTTATTAGACAAAATTTAACTTTTATTTTACCGTGCCAATAAATATGATCATCACTGTATATGGATATAAATATATATATTTGTGTGTATATATATATGTATATATGGATATATATATGGATATAAATATATATATTTGTGTGTGTGTGTATATATATATATATATATATATATATTTATATATATATATATATATATATATTAAACCCGGCATGTATAAGTAGAAGTTAATGTGAAACAGTCGAAATTAAGAACATACCATTTGTAAATAATTGATGTTTTTTTTCACTAATATTTTCTCATTGCTTTTACTTAAACAGAATTAGATTATTTAGCTAATGTATATTTTTCATATATTTAGCAAAATTATTAAGTTAATTATTACTAGTATTATTAATATTAGTATTTATGTGATTTACTGTAGTACGCGTGTATCCGTCCGTCAAAAATGATGGAAAAATTGTTTCAGCAGTGTTAAATAATCAAATTCTGCTTAACTATTACCATCAGTAACAATCATCACCGTGTTGTCATCCTAATTCACCTGCCATTGATTCAGTCTTTAGTCTTGTATTAAACCTTATCTTCGAGTGGCCTTTGGGCTTTGATAAATGGTGTCTCCTAAATAAAAAAAAGTATATACACCGAAAAAACAATGGCGAAATAGAAATGTTGTACCTATTTACTATGCCTCCCCACTGGACAGAG
>NC_136490.1:146693017-146700517 GCF_053919585.1 Euprymna scolopes
ATTCTTTGCTATCAAAACAATCAATAATCAATAAAAACTCCTGAGATCACTTTCTTATAAACGAAAATAATTATTGGGTAAGGTATTTTTACATACAATCGTGCAAAGAGAAACATTATTCGGGTGTTCAAATAACAAACTAATGTTTTTAGATGCAGGTTTGTCGGCTTAAAATAAAGTTCAATTAGCCTTCTCGTGTTAGAGGATTTCAAACAAACTCTTAGGATCTTTGAATTCATAGAGCATGGAGCTATATCGTGGGTCGGTTGGGAGGTGGGCAACACAAGGGAGATCTACACCTTGGCCGGTCGAGGCTAAAAAATTGTATTATTTGTAAAACAATTGGTTTTATAAATTTATGGTTTTCCCTCCTTTCTATTCCAGATTACTATTTCCTCCTCTGCCGTTTAAAGATTACCCCTTCTCTTTCACTTCCTCTTTCTTCTTAATCTCTTGTTCCTTTTGCTTTCTTTCCCTCAAAATACTTTTTAATCCCTTCATTCTTTCGCCCCCCCCCCCTGAATTCTCTCTCTCTCTCTCTCTCTCTCTCTCTCTCTCTCTCTCTCTCTCTCTCTCTCTCTCTCCTTCTTTCGTCATCCATGTTATTTTTTATCATCTGCAAGGATGTCTTTTGCTTGACGTAGAACACATGTATTACCACCGACATTTTTGTCTATATCAATTCAGACACTGTTAACTAAACATCTATTTTACTTCGTTGAGAATTATTTTTTTTCTCTACGCTATCTTAAAATCATATTCTATCAGTATATGAAATTTATTTTTTAGTCAAGTGTCAACAACCCTGACCCACACTTACTTCTTAGCCCATAAGTAGGGTAATTTGATGTTGCCGGGTGCATGAAAAATAGTGCTACACACACACACACACACACACACACACACACACACACACACACACACACACACACACACACACACATGTATATATATATTATTCCTTAATTGGAATTCATTTTTGGAGATGAGCATTATATATTAATTTATTTTGCCAGAGGTTAATTGGCCAAAATGTGGTGAGACGACAACAACTACGGATGGCAGTGATGGCTGAGAATGCAGTTAGGAGATTCGAAGTTTCTATCCGTCGCGGTTACCACCTGACGAAGGCCAGAGAAATAGTTGGCCGAAACGTTGTGAATAAACAAAACCAATAAAAGATCAAAAACAACAACTAATAAAGATGAGAATAATAGTCCGAAATAAAAATAAATTAATATATAATGCTCATCTCAAAAATGAATTCCAATTAAGGAATATATATATATATATATATATATATATATATATATATATATATATATATATAAATGTGGTGAGACGACAACAACTACGGATGACAGTGATGGCTGAGAATGCAGTTAGGAGATTCGAAGTCCCTGTCCGTCGCGGTTACCACCTGACGAAGGCCAGAGGAATAGTTGGCCGAAACGTTGTAAATAAACAAAACCAATAAAAGATCAAACAACAACTAATAAAGATGAGAATAATACTCCGAAATAAAAATAAATTAATATATATATATATATATATATATATATATATATATATATATATATATATATATATATTAATCAGGGGTTTACTACATTTGGTTTCTATGATATTTCTAAATATTTCTAAATCTCTCTTTGTCTTTCCTTCTATAACTCTCCCCTTCTCTCTCTCTCTCTCTCTCTCTCTCTCTCTCTCTAAATAAATAAATAAATAAATAAATAAATAAATAAACTAACACAGTAAGTGGGAAACCTATGATAATTCAAAATGAAAGAATGTAAAAATGTTGTAGGATAAGTTTTAAAAAAAGGAAATAGTTTGGTAAACTCTTGTTTTTATTCAAAGAAAATATAATATATTGCTTTCAAATATAATTAATGAGAATACTCGTGAACATTTTTGTACTTTTTTTTAATGTTGCTAATTCGGAAATCAAAATATTGATTTTCAAGTGAAACCAGTAGTATCTACTGAATTGCCATGTCACAGTAATGAAAATAGCAAAAACTTACGAAAAACGATAAGGGAGAAATTATTGATTAAATAAAATAGTTTTCAATGAAATTAGAAATTTTTGATATTTCCCTTGTGCTTACGTCACATGTCATATGACCAAACAAACATAGCCGCAATCATTTTTTCGTGAAATCATTGAAGATCGAAATAATTTTCACATCACATTTAGATAGACAACATTGCTTATTGTTGTAATTGACTAAAAATGTAAGGAGTTATCATGTTTTTTTTAAAATTAAATATCAATTTTTCGGCTGGCCGATTTCGCTGCAATAATGACGAAACACCTTTTTTTATCGGCAGACCTGTACAATGAACACCCCGTATGTATTTGTTGGTACTATTGCATAATTTGACCCAGATACTCGGAATTTTTCGTCAATTAATGTTCGGGTTCGACCGGCAGTCACCGAAGAAGCCGAGCAAAGTAACAGATGCAGACGAATTTCAAAACAAACAAATCGGAAAAAAATATAAATACAATAAATAAAAACTAACAAAAACCTACTGTAAATTTATTGAATATATATATATATATATATATATATATATATATATATATATATATATATATATATATATATATATATATATATATATATACATTCCCTAAATAAAAGTCCCACTTGTATCAATTCTTTTATCAACCAAAGTTGTCTTTTTTCCAAAAAAAAGATTAATTTTTTACCGTAAATTGTTTTTTGCAAGAAAACTTACATTTTTTGTTGTTGTTTTTTAAAGAGAATTGGCAGTAAACGTTTCTCTTAGCAAACAGAATTTATATAAGAAAAGATTAATGTTTTTATGAAAACTGTAAATTGTTAGGTGAAAGTACAGAAAAGGTTTTTTTCAAGAGAATGTACAAATTGTTTTTTGTCAACAGATGTTCAAAAAAGTAAACAGAAAAAATACCTCAATCATTAATTAAATATGCAAAAACAATGTCGATTTAGTGTTTCAACATTCAAAGAACGCTCGGCTTAATCCGGTGATTGCTGGTCGAGCCCTAACCATAATTGATCTTGGAGATTCCGGTCAAATTCTGCAAGAGTACTATTCTTTTTAATTTCGTCTTTTTTTTCAATTTTTTCAATGGATGATAAGTGATTGCAATCCCACAAATTTAACAAAAAAAATTCAATAATTAAATATTTTAAGAGGTGCTCAGTTTCTAATACAAATTCCTAATAAATCGATCCACTTTATTGGAAACACTCAAGGGAAAAACGAAATCATATTATTGCTAGTATGTTTGAGAGAGGATCTTTTCGTTTATTTGTGTGTTTGTTTTTTTAGGGGGGGTGAGATTGACCCCCCCCCTATAAATTCGGAAATTTCACTTGTTTTTATAAAACTCTTAGTATCATTGATTACAGACTTAAGTTACAGATTATAAAAAAAATTGCAAAAAAATATTTTACAACTTTTCACGTGGGAGTTCAGTTTTTAATAAATTTCGTATTCAATTGAAAAATAAAAACGAAAATATTTTTATTTTTAAACGAAAAAGTCAATTTGCTATACCTTTTTGATATTTTTTCATATATAAGTTCAACTCATCGTTCACATTAGAAATGTTGACTTTTATAGGTGTTCAGGTACGTTTATAACGAATAAACACCCCAACCTCCCCATGTTAAGAACGGCCTTCGGAATAGACACCCCCACCCTACCCCTGTTGAGAACAGTTTTCGGAATACACACCCCTAACTTTGTCAGCATACCTGAAAACCCATAAAAGTTGACATGTCGAATGTGAATGATGAGTTGGACGTCATGTAAAAGGGTACCGAATTTAAAACGGAACGAAATTTAAATTTCCGTTTCATTTTTACAACAACAGTAAAACAGAGCATTCTCCACAAGTTTTACCTAACTTAGCATATTAATGTTATTTTTTAAGTAAAATTAATATTTAAGTTTGGATAGAAATTCCTAAATTCATTTCACTTTACATAATTTAGGTGACTGAAATAGGAATCTCATTGAATCTTTAATTTCCTGAATAGTAAAAACATAACCCGCAATGGTCGATTTTCTGCTAATATCCATGTTCGATGAATATTTATCAGGAAAACGACCACATGTGGTTAATTTAAATTAAATTTTAATCACATGATTATATTTTCAATAATCACGTGATTAAATTTTACCCATTTAAAATTTACCCATATTTTAAACACATTCTGTTTACATGAAGCGAGACCACGGCCTACTAATAAACAATGTTTATTAGTAGGCCATGGCGAGACCAAAAGTTCCTTTTAGTGATGTCGGGCGGGCGGTTATGGTCATATTCCCACAATAAAAAAAATGGCTACATCGTTACAGAGAAACAAATCTAATTTATTAAATAAAAATTAAGTATAAGGTTATAATTTAAAAGAGATATATAAAAACACGCATGGGTATTGTGAAAATACTATACCAAATGTCGAAGCAAGCGGGCCAGTGTTTTTAGTTTATCGAAAACGAGCATACCAAGAGTTTCGTTCATATATAGATTGTTATAGTACCCACCTTACAAATTAAGCTGAAATTATATACACTTGGCAGTCAAAATGTTGTGGAATCACTCTCGTTATTATGCTGTGCTTGTCTTTTCTTTCAATATATTTTGGTTCCACTAAATAACGAGTGGTGTCTTTTCATTCGGAGCCTTACAGATCCACAACATATGATGGCCTAATTTTCCAGACTTTTTTATACAGGCGTTAAAAATTGTTGTAAGCTCTCGAAAATTCAATACGTTATTGCTATACGTCTTATGATATGAATGACCAATTTTTATTATTTCAGATTCGAATGAGTAGGTACATCAGCTATTGAAAAACACCCTACTAAAGCATGATTGTCACAGCTGGTGAATTTTTAAAATGCAATCTGGTCGTGAGGACATTTTAGTAGAACAATATCCAATAGAATTTTTTTAACTTGGAAAATTTCCACAGAAACGTATGGAATGCTTCAGACAGCTTTTGGACCACAGTGCATGAATCGAGCATCAGTTTTTGAGTGGTATAACAGATTTAAGGTAGGCAGGAAGTCTGTTAGGGATGATGAGAGGTGTGAGAGGAGTAAGGAAGTCAGAACACCAGAGTTGATTGGCCAAATAAAGAATTTCATAAATAAGGACCGTCGTGTGTCGGTAAAGGGAATAAGTGCACATATTCATGTCAGTGTGGAAACTGTACACAGAATTAATTGCGGGAAACTGAAGATGAGATGTGCACTAGTCCACAATTCCATCTTTATCACAGACTATTTGACCAAGATTGGAATCAAGACAATTCGCTACCCTTCCTATGGTCCACACCTTGCTCCCCTGTGAACTTTTGGTATTCCCTAAGCTCAAGGAAAACCGTAGAGGCGGCTCGTTATGAGACAATTGAGGAGATGAAATAGGCCGTGATGAGGGGCATTAACACGCTCACACAGGGGGACTTCTATCGGGCCTTTCAGAAGTTGTTGATACGGTACAATAACTGTATTGCAGCCTGGGGAGATTGTTTCGAAGGCGACTAGGGTTTCATGTGTGTACTATCAATAAAAGTGCCCACACGAAAAAGTCTGGAAGTTTATTGAAGGTACCTCATATATAGAGAGAAGTTATTGATTTGTGACTCTGAAAGCAATGTTTTTTTTTATATTGTCATGTATGTATGGAATATTGTCACTAAAAAATACGCATTCCAATAGTCATGCAAAATATATATAGTAAATACAATTAAATCAATCCTATCAATACTTTCTATTAAAGGTCAACAATTATGTGAAAAGTACACTGATTAAGTTTGGCAATTCAAGCTAAAGTCATATGTAGCCCACTTAAGAATGTCATCACTTGACAAATACAGAATATTCTTTGTTACTTAACTGCACGTGGCCCTAAAGTGTTTTTAAAAAACAACATTGTAGAAACAGATGTTTATAAAAGTGTAAGCGCATCCTGATACTCACGCGCTTCTCGCCATATTTTACCAAATAACTAACAAATTGTATTGTCGACCATATGTCCCTAACTTAATTATTGAGTTGAGCACCAAAATTTATATTTAAAAAACCAACCGGTTCTATTTATCATACAGAGCGAACCATATATAGTACTGGCCGGAACAATTGTTTGCTTATAAAATCAATTAACGAACTTTTTGGACGAACATAATGAGTTACTGTTCACAATGAATAATAAAGCGGTAATATATATATATATATATATATATATATATATATATATATATATATATATATATATATATAATATTTTAATGTAATGGAGAGATGAAAAAAGAAACAACTTTTTGTCTTTATTTCTAGACTTTCACAGGATGATTGATTTTAAGAAATAAAATATCGGTACGGTATTCGAAAATATATTTGTTGTGTTCGTAATGTTAACTTGATGTCTTCCTTCTATTTCTCATCTAAAAAAGGCGTTAGAATTCAAAGTTCATCGTTTATAGCATAAAGTGGATGAGATTTGTTTAAACGACATATAGCGGTTTTAAAAGATATGATGCAATTTCTGTTCTTTTATGGAATAAATACAGTTATTAGGTTCAAAATGTGGGATGTGCATATGAAATATAATGCGTCTTTCTTTATTTTTATTTATTGACTGAATTTTTCTGTGATGAAAATAAGTTAATTTCATCTAAATTCAAGTTCTTTTCTTTTAATATTAATTTACTGATTAAAGGAGATAAATTGTAGAAGCCGCTACGTTGGTTAATTGTGCTTTAGTTTTTAGTGTACGCTGATTCAATAAAGGGTGGAACGATAAAATTGTCGACCTATAAAGGACATGGTTTCATTTCCGTTTTATGAAAACCGTTTTTTTATTTGTTTTTTTTTTGTTTTGTTTTTTTGTTTTTTTTGCAGACCATATACTAGTTGGCTAGTCGTGTACAAATCCCAAGAGCGATAGGAGCCTTTTATCATGTCTGAAAGTGTCACAATGTTCAACAAAGCGAAATCGGTGATGCGCCGCTGTACAACTCATGCTCTCTATCGATCAAAGTTATGATAACAGGGCCATTGCCAGCACCGCCAAAATGCATCGCTGGATTGTCACGAATAACAGGAGTATGCCCACGGTCATGAAAACAGTTTCCAGCCACGTCTTTGGTGTGGTTTCAAGTGAGTGTTTCATTATGCCAGCTCACATCTTCGAGGTAAGTTTGAAAGTCAACATCAAAGTGTACCTGAATGTTCTAAAGAGTGTGGTGATCCCTTGGTGCAATAAGGTGGCCGCTGACAGACCTTGGGTTTGTCAGCAGCATTCGGCGCCGGTCCACAAGTCCAAAGGGACCAAGACTTGAATTCAAAAAGAGTGCTACGACTTTGTATCCTTCTCTCCCTGGCCCTCTCCTATCCCTCGACCGTTGGACTACTTAGTTTCGTCATACATCGAGAACATTACCAACATGACCTCCCACAACACCGAAGCCAGTCTGATCGCCGTAG
>NC_136490.1:146705517-146805517 GCF_053919585.1 Euprymna scolopes
TTTCACATAAACTCACACACATAGCTGCTGCCCTATTCAGCGATACGTTCCAAAATGGCGTTGAATCTGCTTTTTCGTACAGCTTAACCCAAGCCTTATCCCAATATAATCACTGTCCAGTCAGGATTAACAAACGTAGGTAAAATTCACATGATAGGCGATGATGTATTTATCTTTCTCCCACGTCGAGAAGATATCTCATTAGGGTCGAAAATTGGGATTGAGGAGCCATCGCCCTAGAGGAAGTGCACTCTGGTCTACAAAAAATCATCCGAGTAGTCCCGTCAACATTCTGAGGTATTAACTATAAACTAACCACTTTCTCAAAGAGAGGGGGAAAGCCTGAGAAAGTGGACCTTCTAGAACTGCACAGGACTAGCAATATAACTTAGTCAACAAGGTAAAGGCCATTCTCTTAATTTTGGTGTTGACGAAAAAAATCCCCCAGTATGATAGGCGATGTTTTTTTTTTTTTTGTTTTTTTTTTTTTTTTTTTTACAATATGCATTTATTCATTTGAGGTTTCAGCTCTTCCACAAAAGATCTGAAATCACATATGTTTTTATGAAGTTTAAATTTTGCCGGATAGAAAAATACTGGCAATTTAGTTCTTTCACGCCGCAAGAACTGTTACACTAAACTAGAAAGTGGGATTGGCAAAGTCTATACACCATAGGAGGAGTTCTCTTACTCTGCAAAAGATGCTTGTGCAGCTCTATCGATATCCCCGCTAGGGCGCCTCAGGCGATTAGCAATAAACGAACTTCTTTTCAAAGTGATAAGACAAATCCTGAGAGGGTGGACCGCTTATGACTGCACAGAACCAAATTTACACCGCAATGAATAGGGAACAGGTCATTACAGGAACAGTCTAATCGGTAATGATTTTGGAGTTGAGAGAAAAAATCCCCTGGAATTATAGGCGATTATATATTTTCACAAAACTCATTTATCTATTCGTGGTTGAGCTCTTCCACAAAAACTCTGAAGATTACATTCACAGCTGGATTTATGAAGTCCAGATAGCAAAACACTGAATTGTAACAAAATGTCTGATCTTATAATAAAGTAATCAATAATAACCCCTGTAAAATTATTTGCTCGTGTATGACCCTCATATTTTATTCTTTAGCTTCGCCAGGAATTTTTCTTCTTGGCAACAACAGAGTCTATGCCATTTCTGATATGGGATTTCCCTTATTGATTGCGGTATATCACTAGTCCTGTACAGTTCTAGGAGGTCCACCGTCCCAGGTTTTGTCTTCTCTCTTGGATAAGGGGTTAGTTTATTACTAATCGTTCGAGGCTCACCTACCAGGGAATGCGGACACAAGCATCTTTTGCAGATCAGAGTGCTCCTCCTCAGGAGCGCTGACTTTTCGATTCCACTTACTGACTCGTCACATTTTTCATTGTGGGAGAAAAATAAATGCCTTCTCCACCAAGCTAGGTCAACCACATTATAAGAAACCAGTCTCCTATGCATCTACATACGGCTGGCATTCAGATGGGACCTACAATCAAAATTAGTAACAAGCCCGAATTAGTAAACTTATGCAGACGCACTTATGCTAATGTTTTCCTTTTGTATTGATTTTTATTCGCTTCAGTCGGTCGCCATCTTGCTATCCACTCTGAAGCTATCGATAAAAACTTGGCCGTTCATGTTGATATTAGAAAATGGCCACGACACGTCGTCGGCTTTTGTAGCCGAGTTTAATGCGCACCGCCAGTAGGGGGCGGTCGATCAATTGAACACTTCCGTTTCGAATCTGCCAGGAAATCAGTGTTTCTACTCCCACCTCTTAATGGAATGCTATTTTCGGCTGGAGAGAAATCGGATTCTTTATTTCGACGTTTCTTTTATGTTTACAGTTATTTAAAATATCGGCAAATAAGTCAGTCTAATCAATCTCGCCTCATGCGATTTGGCTATCGTTTTTCTGGGGATACGTTTCTATTTTTATCCGGGAAAAGCGTAAATCTTATTTCATTGATAAAAAGGGCAAATAAGAGAAATCGGAACACGTACTTTCACGCCTGGTAAAAGAGTGCAACTACAATCGTAAAAATTACACCCTAAGTATTTCAATTTTTACTCTCTTTTTTTTACCCCAAACAAAACATATTACCACTTAGACGTAAGGGAGTACTAATTGGGATCATGTCTACAGGGGATTATGTAGGGAGTTGAGCAGCGAGATATCTGTTCGCGTTACATGTAAACTTATGTATGTTAGTACAATGAGGGAAATAAGAAACAAGAAGGGAATTCCACAGTGGCGTAGCAAAGGTTTGCGCCCCCTCTCTCCGAGCGGCACGTGCCGGGGGGGCAGTATTTTAGGAGGTCAAAAGAGAAAATAGAAAACATTAAAATAATAAAAGCTTACAAAAAATCTGCATATATATATTATTCCTTAATTGGAATTCATTTTTTGAGATGAGCATTATATAATTATTAATTTATTTTTATTTTGGACTATTATTCTCATCTTTATTAGTTGTTTTATTATTCTCATCTTTATTAGTTGTTGTTTTCTTTTTTATCTTTTATTGCTTTTGTTTATTCACAACGTTTCGGCAACTATTCCTCTGGCCTTCGTCAGGTGGTAACCGCGACGGATAGGAACTTCGAATCTCCTAACTGCATTCTCAGCCATCACTGCCATCCGTAGTTGTTGTCGTCTCACCACATTTTGGCCAATTAACCTCTGGCACGCTTTGGGTGGGATTGAAACCGCTATCTTCAGACAATGTTCATCTGGAACTGTAGAGATTCAACGTCTCTATCAACGGCGCCACGTCAAAAAATCTGCAGTTTTATACCAAACTGGGTTTTTACGGTCGTAATATGTTTGTTTGTGTGTGTGTGTGTGTGTGTGTGTGTGTGTGTGTGTGTGTGTGTGTGTGTGTGTATATGTGTGTGTGTTTTATGCGTGTAATACAGTTTTTAAACGTATTTTAGATCTTTGATTGTAATTCCATGAAAATAAATATTTTGAAGACTTTCTGGAATTTTGAAAGTTAACGAATTATCATGGGCCAGCGGGGGGTGGGAAGGCAAATCTTACAACCGCGCTGGGTGGCAAAAATTGTATGCTATTGGAATTCCAGTCTAGCAGTCTGAGAGATGGAACTATTAGCGTAGACGGTTTTGTGACATATGGAGACCTCGAATCGTCTCATGTGATTTGACCATCGTCATTCTGAGGATATATTTTTTATGATTTTTATCAGAAAAGAAAAATTCTTATTCTATAAGCGAAACAAAAAATAAAAATAATCAGAAACACTCATTTAAAATTGTATTAATTACACCCGATATCTTTCATAGAACTGCTTTAATGAATCGAGTATTCAACTCTTATAAGGTATATATATAAAAAAGTAGTCCAATGTAACGTTACCCACACAGACAAAGAATAACTCAACTTTTTCGTAACGATATTTATTTCCTCATTTCCCTCCACGCGTGACTTCTCGTTACGGCTGTGACGTCTCTAACGTGCTCTCTCTAATTTTTATAATCTTTTTCTTTACAGTGACGTCATTTCGCATTTTGTATGCATTTTCTTTCTCGGCATTTGTTTCCAGTCGTCCTGTACATACACTTCACTTGCCACTGGTATTTAACAATGTGGATTCAGGAGAAGTGTAGTTGGAGATTGCACACCTCCTGCCACAAAAATTTCATGCACAGGCAGCCCTTCATGGGTATCCATAGTCTTTCAAAGACTGAAGAAGCCTGTTTTATTGAAACGAATAGTGTAAAATTAAAATTATACACACTTGTTAAAACCCAGTGTAAAAATTAATTTAATTATTAAATGAAATCCATCAGGACGCATTCTGGTTTCTTAACTATCTATTTAATTAAAGAGAAATGCTCTCTTCCCATTTGCTCGTACACTAGACAGATATCACGTAGGAAGTTTTTGCTCATTTTTTTCTGTGAGCATGCCTGTTGATATCGTAAACATATAAGCTATTTGTTTTATTTTGATTTCCGCTGTACTTTCTAAATCAATTTGACAAAGTACGCCATTTAGTTTCGGATTCCACCTGTATCTGGTTCAGATCAATCGATTTATCGAGCCGCAGGCGTTTACTCTGCTTTGTTTATACTTCGATCGATCGATTGGTCGTTTATAGGCAATAAAACTTTTTCTTAATTTTAGGTATAGTTTTATCAATCTTGATTCCGTTAGTAATGATGGAAGGGCATTGCAATTGATAAATTTGATTAAGAAACAATTCGATTAAAAAACGGAATTGTAAAAGAAGATCGAATATGTTCATGCCATTAAAAGATCGATTTATTTTATTTTATTATCTAAATATTGATTTACTTTGCCGTAGTCCACTGTCACAAAAAAACATCATCACTGCAAACCTCAGTTAATGAGAAACGAATTACTTCCCTTTATAGTCGTTCTTTATCTGTTAAAAATCATTAAAACTATTTCCTCTCCAAAAAAAAAAAAAAAAAATCATGGCTGTCTATTTACGGTTACAAATTTGCAATTTTATTTTATAATTAAAAACAGTCTCATTAACCCTCATCCTCGGATGGTCTTCGGGCCTTGATAAACGATGACCCCCCCCCAATTAAAAATGGCATGTTAAGAGGAGACTGTACGTTTATCGGGTAATGCCAATGAGACTGCATCGTGCGCTATCTTCTCAAAATTACACCTGACTCTGTGTCTCACCTAATTAAAACTAAACAAATTTTTAAACACTGTTTAAAAATAGTAATTTACTTACTAAATTAAATCCACCCAATGCATTTCAGTTTCTTGTCTATCTATTTAATTAAAAAGAAAATGCCGTTTCTCCTTCACTCGCATACTAGATCAATAGAACGTAGCAAGTGGCTACTTCCCTATCATAGCAAGGAGTTAAATAATTTGTTGATAGTCCGAAGGAGTGACCATGCAGGAGTCAAGCAGTGATTATTAAATTCGACTTTGAGGGGATCATACGAGTCGTACGTGCAAGGATTACGATTTCCTCGTGATAACAATCAAACATCCTAATTGCATTCATATGTGGGTTGGGTAATTTCTCTCTCCCAACAAAGAAGTTGCTGAAGTTGCGTGTTAATAAGATTAACAAATCTTCTCTAGAAAACAAATAAACACTATCTCTACTTATATATTAAAGGGACTTTATCTTCTTTTTTTTATTACATTTTCACCCCAAACAAGGCACATTGCCACTTTAGTGTAGGGGGCTACTATCAGGGGTAACATCTACTGGGGTACTATGTAGGGATTTGGGCAGCAAGGTGTCTGTTCACGTTACACTTGAACTTCCGCATGTCAGTACAGTTGGGGAAGCAGGGACCCGGAATGGAATTCCAAAGTCTAGCGGTTCTGGGGATGAAACTACTGGAATAGAAAGATCTTTTACATCTAGGGATCTCTACTGTGTGGGGGTGAGATTTAGCTTCCTGTCGGGTTTGTCGAGGATGTTTACGTCGTGGGGGCACATCTATGTATGTGTGTGTGTTCGTTCTTTATGGACTCCGAAATCACTGGGCCAATTTTTATGAAATTTTACAAGAAAATACTTTATGCGACTAGCAGTGTTCTTTGATAGATTTTGTATCGAAATGTTCGATAAGTATCCATAATCGATAATCGAAATAATTCGACGAAAGAAGGAATAGGCAATTTTGACCAAAGTTTACACTTTACACAACCTAACATCACAAGTACATTTTAGAAGTTTTATTACCTCACAAGCCGAAAGCAATGCAAATAAAATGAACAAGAGGTTCTTTATATGACATGGGCGCATTTAAAATGAATGTTTCTGTTTAAATCCCAATTGCACCATAATACTTGACGTTTTCATTTTAAACGTTTTAGCTATGAAATCAGCAGTATGTTCTTTGATATAACAGAGGCGCGTTTGAAATGAACATTTCTGTTTAGAACATAATTGAGGCATGATACTTGACTTTTGCATTTTAAACTTTAATTCAAGCTATCATATATAAAATAATTTTATAAACCCAGCAGTAAATTCTCCAATGTAGACTACAATGTATTGTAGACTAAGTTACTGCAGGAAGTGTAAAGCTTTTTCTGGGTACCATGCGGGCAGGGAGTCTCTAACCATCGATTTGGTTGAAAATGGGCAATTTAACCGATTTCGATGACAATAAAAGTATGGGAAGGTGAAACATTTGTTGATCCTCATCCAATTCCGAAAAACGTCGGGTCGGGTCTTGCTGCTAGTATATATATATATATATATATATATATATATATATATATGTGTGTGTGTGTGTGTGTGTGTGTGTGTGTGTGTGTGTGTGTGTGTGTGTGTGTGTTAATAGTTGGTTGTTTGGTTGTTTTGTTTTACTGCATATCAACACTTTGGGGGTTATTTAATGTCGAATCCATTTGCTTTAAAAATAGTATTCATGTTGCATTCAGTTTTTTTGCAGAAGCTCTTTGTATCTGCCAAGCTCTTTTGTAGTGTTTGGTTTAGTTGTTTATAATGGATTTTATCTTTTTTTTTTCCATCCCTGCCTTGCAGAAGATGAATGAGTTTTGCAATGGGAGTGGAGAAAAGGGTTACAGTATGAATGTTTAGTACATTTTAAGTTAGAAAACCAGTCAGAAAATGAGGGAGATATAAAGAGAAATTGGAATAAGTAAAAGGGGGAAAAGGTAGCTGCTGTTTTTGATTTTGGTTTTGCAGAACATAATTAAGTTTTGCAAAAGTAGGTAGAAAAACAAAAAAAACAAATTGCATTTTATTTCAGGAAGCCAATTTCTTCAGACAGCCTGATCTGGTAGCACCAATATATATTATTATAAGATCCTGCATGCTCTTAAATCGACACTTGCCGACTCCATAAACTGGTATTCATCGAGAACAATTGAAACCCGTGAAACTTACAACTACAAGTGCACTCTTTCTAATAAAGTTGTATGTTTATTCATCATACAGGGAATAAATTCTCAGCGTAAACCATTCGCTTTCTTCTCGGCCAAACTTGTCACCAACACAAACCAAACACTGAACATTCTCCAGAGAGCTACTAGCTATCTACACAGCCGCCAAACATCTCTGCCATCTTTTCGAAGAAAGAGAAAGTGCTGTACACACTGACCACACGTCGCTTACGACAACAATGAATACCAAACTCGGATCGATACACATCCCGATAAATCAGACATCTTGACTATATCCCGCAATTCTCCGAGGATATACGTCACATAAAAAGGCAAACGCAGCACAGTCGGAGATAGGTTTTCAAGAGCCGACATCAATACATTCACTGACGATATATTGATTCGCGATTTCATAACGGCAGAACAAATGTGTGACTCAGCACACGTGACTTGAAGATGTACGAATATTTTGCACAAAACTTTAACAATACTCATTCATCTACAGAAGTAAGAAGCTTTATTGCGGCGTCAAATGAAGAATCCTTATCTTTATACTAGCAGGTCACCCGGCGTTGCCCAGTTGAAAAATACGCTTCAGATATTATATTTTAATTAATACAGACTTCGTATTTGTTATTATAAAACCAATTATCTATCGATTATTATAGTGTATATAAATATATAGTAGTGATTTCAAAAGTAAAAAAAATATAACTTGTGTGCCATCAACTAGGATCGAAATCCAAGCATATAGTCTTATCCGTTAGCGAATGACTCAAATCCATCCGTAAGCAAAACCAGAAAATTATGCGCAGAAAAAAAAAAAAACAAGTATAGTCGGTTTATGTCAAACCAAGATCAACTTTTTTTTATTTTTGACCCTTTAGCAGCTATTTTACCTGCTAAAACCCAAGTCAAAAGTGTGCTACAAGTCCAAGCACCCTATATATAAAATTTCAACTCTGTAAACCAAATATTCAAACAGGAGTTTGCTAGATAGTTTTCGCGCACACACTGAAAAAGTCATTTAGAGAGATAGAGTGTGTGAGGGAGAAAGAGAGAGAGAAAAATATTACGGTGTGCTAAAGCGTTTTTATCTTAAATTCTATGCCATTATGCAGAATGTAGAAACTATGCATAAATAGAATTCAACATAATAGTGAAATGAAGCAATCATCCAATCAGAAACAATAAAAAAATGAACAAATAATTAATTGACCATCACCTTTCGAAGAAATATGCAAATTAGTCAACCTCAATGTAGTCGTTCGCATATCTATGACTGAGTATATTAAGAAGTACGTTTTTGACAGAGTTTATTAAGAAGTACGTTTTAATACATTTTAAATCGAAAAAGTAGACTTTTGATATAAATGTTGGAACGAGAAAAATCTAAACTTTAAGGTATATAAATAAATATAGATAGATTAATAAAAAAAATATTAGACAAATTCACATGCATTTCTCGCGTCAACGTAACTTTGATGATTACATATTGGATATTTTTATTTATGTCCAAGCTTTCGAATACTTATTAAATGTATATATATATATATATATATATATATATATATATATATATATATATATATATATATGGAACAGCGTAAAATAAAAGTAAATTTTAAAATAACTATTAAAATAATGTAATTACGAAATCGAATATAACACGTGTTTCCGATTTTTTAAAAGCATGCATGCATTTTAAACATGAATTACTTCGATAGCCCTACAAAATGTTTTTAATCCTAAATTTATTTTTATCAACTGTAACGTCAGTTTTAGTTTTAATTTAAAAAGTCGGTTTGTATTTGTGCATATTATGTAGAAGCACAAAAAAAATCCACACACAGAAATCTCCCACTCTAATATACTCAAGTGATGATGTTTGGGCGTGATCAGTATATATATATATATATATATATATATATATATATATATATATATATATATATGTGTGTGTGTGTGTGTGTGTGTGTGTGTGTGTGTGTGTGATCCGCATAGAGTACTGTTTCGTTGTTTCACAGCTCATCAGTGCGACTAGAGGCAACTGCCTCAAGCCAGGATCGAAACCTGACCTCCAAATGACAGTCAAGGCTTCTCACCATTACGCTATACGGCTGCTGATATATATATATAGAGAGAGATGCTAGTCTAGCGGCACTGATAAGTTGTGATACAACGAAACAGGACTGTATGTCGATGACTACAAATATATTTTAAGCCCCCCCCTCTTTGGGTAGAGCGCTGTCGTAAATAATCTCACCCGTTACTTAATTGGCTGAAAATGCGAAGCTCGTTGTTTGTTTGTTTTCGAACAGGCAATTTGAGCACTATAAAAGTGGTGGCGGGTGTCTATTTAGACATTCCGACGAGTTATTTACGGGTGTTGATTCCATGGTCGAGCGGGAGAACTGTCAACACGACGGTTCTAGGTTCAATCCTTGGCTTGAGAGAGATGCTAGTCTAGCGGCACTGATGAGTTGTGATACAACAAAACAGGACTATATGTTGATGACTACAAATATATATATATGTGTGTGTGTGTGTGTGTGTCTATGTGCGTGCGTGCGTGCGTGTTTGCAGTGTTTAATTAATCTCCTTTTACCAAATGAATATGGTCAAACGAACCAATCAAAATATCTTAGTGCAGATTTAATGATGTGTTTGTGCCGTTATTACTACTAGTATGTTAAATTGTTTACTGACTATTCCGTAAAGTTTTTACACACACACACACACACACACACACACACACACACACACATATATATATATATATATATATATATATATATATATATATATATATATATATATATATAAGATCTTCTATTGTTATTTTTCAGTTATGTATAAGCAGTTTTGAACCGTAGCTTATTTTCATATCTTAATTTTCGTCTCCTAACGAGGAAAAGAGATATTATCTCTCCTTTATTTTTGCTTTTGTTTTTGTATCGCCCCTCCTCACCCCTTTTCTTTTTTATTTTATATTTATATATATACAGAAGAGTCGCAACTTATCAAAACCCAAAAACTACCCGAAGATAAGGGTTAATGAGTACAATGTGGTCGGTGACACAACAGCCTAGTGATAGATTTTTAATGGGAATTTGGCAGAATCGGACTATTTTAGGGGAAGGCATAGCAAAAACTTGTTCTCATTGGAGTGGAAGACGACCATGTTGTAGTCATCTGGAAAGCAGGTAAGTGAAACAGAGTGTCACGCGTATGCAATTCTAGGAAAGAAGCTTTGTTCATGATGTTTGCGTTTAGATTTGGGCACTGATAAAGAGCAAAGGAACTCGTTGGCAACGGTCATAGCTCGGCGTGCTTTTGTGAAATGTTGGCGGGAAGAGGACAATTGAATAATGCTCATACGAGCATCTGTCGTGAAAATAACGGTAAAGCAGAGATAGAATTCGCGGCGTCTCTTCTGTGGGAAAGGGGTTGCAGAAAGGAGAAAGGGGAATTGTCCACCATGTTTCGAAGCCGGTTAGGAACTTTACCAAGGCAGGATAGGGTACCCCGGGCAGCTCCTCCCTACATGTGGCAACAGGCAACAGTATTCCATTTTAGAGCGTATTTGGCTTCCATTTCAACTCAAAGGTAAAGTTTAGTTTTTTTTAAAAAACTTGTAGAAGCAGTTAGATTGTTTCGCTGTGTCTCTTCAGTGCGTCTAGACAAACAAGTGCATCAAGCCCGGATCGAAACTCGACCGTCCGGCTAACAGTCAAACCCTTGCGCTATCATCCAACACCTGCAGAATATAAGCGCTATCTCTACATATAAGAATCTAATATATAAAAGGTACTCAAAATTAGCTGATGTATATAGTGAGTCAGCCATTATATATGTCTGAAGAAACATAATAGGTTTTATTTATATTTTGGAATCAATTTCAATGTGATTTTATATAAGAAATTTCCATTTATTACTTTCCTTCTTTTAAGAAACTAGTTTAGCATATCAGCTAACAGCAATACGTTTATAAACGCACATAAATAGAGCAATTCTAAGAAGAGTTAATGAAGCTTATATTATGCAATCTCCGGTAGAGGGCAGCAGATGCCAGCGTGAGCGAACGAATTGCTTTTTTCTTCCTCATTATTTTCATATCTTATTTTAGAAATACGCATTAAAGAATTTTGTTTCGTAGAAGACAATCTGGTTTGAAGAACGCTGAATTAGAGGTCAGATAATACAAAGGCATACTGTTTGGCATGATTCACCTAAAAGTCACCATCGTTATCATATTCGTATTAACGTTTGTTTTAACGTCGTGTATGTTGTTCCTGCATACGTTGCTGCCACTTTGTACGTTGTGTTGTCTTGGAAAATAAGTAGGTCTAGGAAGAAAGGATTTTGCTTAATATTAAATGCAAACACCTTAAATCCACATGTTAGACGGATTTTAGAAATTATTTCTAGATTAGCCCATTTCTGATCCGATCTTTATATATTAATTAGTAACAGAGCGCGGCTCGCCTATTGCAGCTGTATGCAAATGACCGAGCCGCGTGCGAAGTGACGTCGCAGCAAGGAAAAAAGATTATAAAAAGTAGAACGCGTGGGCAGACTGATGATCACGAACACGTTCGAAAGGATTACAAAATTTTGGTGACGTCACAGAGTAACGAGAAGTCATGCGTGGTGGGAGAATGAGAAATAAATGTCTTTTCTTAAAACATGAAACAGCGAGTTTAATTTCTTTCCTATTCCTTGTCCTTGTCTTCTTTGCGACAGAGCCTATAACGTGTTGGGACTCTACATGTTAATACATGCATAAACGTGTTCTACGTTGCAACATTTTTTATCAAATACCTTCTTCCGTTGCCTTTTCTTGAAACTAACCCTGCTAACTCAACTGTTCTACATCTACTAACCCAATCACTGTGATTCCTTCTTCCAATCGAACAGTCCCTTTTTCTATACACATCTTTCTCTGCAGTCAGGTCTATGCCTGTCTTTTAGATTATCACTATATATTCATCGTATAACTATTATGTCATTGCATTTTCATACTGATCAGATGTGCCTGGTAGACAACAGTGAGTAATAGCAGAAGTTTTCTGAATTATCTCATCAATGCCTTTTTTTTATTACATTTTCGCCCCAAACAAGGCACATTGCCACTTTAGTGTAGGGGGCTACTATCAGGGGTAACATCTACTGGGGCTACTTTGGGCAGCAAGGTGTCGGTTCACGTTACACTTGAACTTCTGCACGTCAGTACAGTTGGAGAAGCAGGGACCTGGAATGGAATTCCAAAGTCTGGCGGTTCTGGGGAAGAAACTACTGGAGTAGAAAGATCTCTTACATCTAGGGATCTCTACTGTGTTGGGGTGAGATTTAGCTTCCTGTCGGGTTTGTCGAGGATGTTTACGTCGTGGGGGCACAAGTGCTTGCAGTTCGTCAGAGAATTCACCATTAAAATACTTGTAGAACAGGTAAAGGGATGCAATATTTCGTCGATGGGACAGAGGCTGAAGCTTAGATGCCAGTTCAGGTCCTATCAGATTGGCGACTCTCTTTTGAACCTTGTCTAGGAGCGAGAGACTAGTAGCAGATGCACCAGCCCAAATATGACAGCAATACTCCATACATGGGCGAATGGTGACCTTATAGAGGTACAGGATGCTTTCGGGTGTTAGTAATTTTCTAGCACGGTAGAGAGAGCCTACCTTCTTTGCAGCAGCCCTGGTAATGCTTTCAATGTAATTGTTCCAACTCATGTTTCCTGTGAACGTTAGGCCAAGCAGTTTGAAAGATGTACTCTCAGATAAAGTGTCGTTGGCCATTGCTATTGGTGGTAGAGAAGGTTTCTTGTATTTATTGAAGGAAACTAGTTTAGTCTTGGCGGCATTGAACATGACCATCCATTTTTATCCTCATTCCACTACAGATCGGAGGTCATCCTCTAGTGTTTCTGACATTTCTTTAGATATGTTTTCATTTGTTTTCCTGTAATGCTTGTTATAGAGTGTGGTGTCATCAGCATATATACCCATCTCAGAGGCAATTTTGTCAGGAAGGTCATTTATGAATATTAGGAACAACAGAGGTCCAAGGATAGACCCTTGGAGCACTCCCGCATTTATATCATATTGTTTAGATGCCCGACCGTCGAGGAAAACCTGGATTTTTCTCTTATCTAAGAAGGATTTAATTATGTTTAGTATTCTACCAGTGATACCGTATGATCTAATTTTCCTGGGGAGACCCTCATGCCATACCCTGTCAAAAGCCTTAGATATATCTAGAGCTACCGCTCTGCCCTCCCCGGCTTTGTCCAGTGAGTGGTATATACGTTCAGAGATTACAGTGAGAATGTCTGCTGTGGAACGGGCTTGTCTAAATCCATATTGTTGGTCAGTCAGAAATTTAGCATCTGTAAGGTGATGGACTAGAGCATGGTTAATTAAGGTCTCAAATATTTTGGAAAAAAGTGAGAGGAGGCTAATGGGGCGGTAATTTAATGGGTCAGTTCTTTCTCCAGAATTCTTGAATACTGGTACCACAGAAGCAGTTTTCCAAAAGCCCGGAAATCAGGATTCATTAAGGCATTTGTTGTATAGTTTGGAGAGAACTGGAGCTACTTCAGCTGAGCACTTTTTTAATAGCACAGCTTGGATGAGATCGGGTCAACATGCCTTTGAAGTGTTGAAGTGCCTATACTCCAATAGTATATAGTTTGGCTATGTAGTTTATGCTTTGTGCTGAACAGTTATTTTGTAAATGGCAGTGTACTCTACTTTTGCAGTTACAATTTTTCTCCCCAAAAGTAACACAACTTCTGGACAACCTCAGTAGTCTCTCGATCAAAATATACTTTCTCCACATCTGAGTTCTTTCTGTCACAGACTGAAATCGGTTACGACGCCATAATTTATTATACCATACTTGTTCACACTTAAACACTTATAACAATATTCTGTGGATCTATATTAAAAAACCTTGTTAAACTTTGTGACATATTTCCATTCTATGGAGGTCAGGCGCGAACGAACACCCCATAATTTTTATCATACCATATTTCTTCAAACTGAAACATGATTATCAAAGTATACTTACGCAGATAGATATGAAGTCTTTATTAAAGTTTGTGCCTATTTCCATTCTATGGAGATCAGGCGCGAACACAGACCCCACAATTTTATTATATCATCCCTATTTAAGTTAAAACATACTTATCAAAGTATTCTTATGTACATCTATATCAAAAACACTTGTAAACAACGTGTTTTTTTTTTGTTTTTTTTTAATTTTTTATTTCTATACTTTGTGGACCAGGCGTGAACGCAGATCCTACAATTTTAATGAATCACCGTTCTGCCAAATCAAACATGCCCATTCCTGTGTCTCGATACATCCTCTATCATTATATTTAATCAGTTTTTTTTTAAAATAGTCAACCATATAGAAGCCCATTCGTGACCAGAAACACACACACACACACACACACACACATACAAGCAAATTCAGCTTTATATTATATATATATATATATATGTGTGTGTGTGTGTGTGTGTGTGTGTGTGTGTGTGTGTGTGTGTGTGTGTGTGTATATATATATACATATATATACTGAGAGTATATACGTTGAAAGTATATAAAATATATACTTTTTTAAATATATATTTCTTAAATATAGTCCAAAGTTTTTACAAATAATAAGCTCAATGAAGATATATTTCTGTCTTCAGAGCATATAACAAATAAAATTTCATTCTAGATGTCGAACCCCTATTATGTTACCTTCCATATTCTCTCCTCTTCTGATGAGAAGCATTAGGCTTTGAAGTACCATGGTATAAAGAGTTCTTACTTATCCTACACGGCTAATTTATGTATAACCTTATTGAATAAATGAATAAATCTATATATATTAGTATATAGTTTTATATCATCTTTTTCTTTCTTTATTGACTGATATATATATATATATATATATATATATATATATATATATATATATATATATATATGTATATATAATTTTCCTTCTTTTATTGAAATATTTAAAGATGGCCATCAATGTTTTGTTATTGATTAATTTCCTTTATTGATTACCAATAATGGTGCAATTTATTTCTTTTGTTTTATTTTACTTTTGATTCTCATGTGCTGTCTGTCTTATTAAGCGGCTAAGCGGCCATTATTGCCTCTGATCTCTTCGCATGGCCCAAATTATATAGCAATTTATAATAAGCACTTGCTGCATTGGTAGGAGTGGATGCTCTCCCAAGGGAACTACTTACATGGAAATTGTCGGATACGCTTTTTATTAGCTCCAGTCTGTATCTTAAATAATTCCTTAATGGCGTTCATTAAATATTTTAACAATTAATGATTTAGTGACCATGGATGTTGTAACACAATGTGGGTTTTTTTCTGCGATCCACTTCATTAACAGATCCAATCGTCCGTTTCTAGGGAGTTACAATGGTGAGTTGGCAGCCGAAGTTTCTGTGTCTTTCTTTATAGTCTGATCCCTGCAACAATCGATAACATAAAATCCAAACTCTAACAGCTATATTGTTCACTGTGTTTTATTATTTTTGCAGAATTCTGTGGTGTCACGTGTAAACTTCCTATTGTCCGAAGAGGCGGAGACAAGACAACGATCGAAAAAGATGACCGACCTATTCAGCTCATTTATCAAAGAGTAAAAATCTTCAGTAATTGTCGCTACGTACCGTTCTGGTCTTCCTCCCATGCTATAACTTCCTGTACACGTAGCTAGTTCCACTTTTCTAAATTTTTAATGGAATTTTCCATTCCTTTACTTAGTTTTAGACTAATTTGAAAATTTCAGATTGACCTAACGATTTTTTTTGTTTGTTTTTTTTATCTCCATCCGGTTACTTTTAGATACTTAGAAGTAGGTGTAAATGTTTTGATTTTCTTTTGTGTGTGTGTGTGTGTGTGTGTGTGTGTGTGTGTGTGTGTGTGTGTGTGTGTGTGTGATATCTTCGACGATCTTCTATCTTCGTCTGTCACTAACGAAATACAAAAATTAGTTTAATTTTTCACATTAAAATCTTGCATTTAAGAATAATTGGATTTGTTTATAAACATATGAATCTCAGCAGTTGGTACTTGCGTAAATATAGTTTTAGGGGATTTAGGCAAAAGGTAAAAAAATGACTAAGAAGAAAAATCAGATTACAATAAATGTTACCATAGCTAAAAACAGTTACTTTTGTACCTATGCGACTCAATTTTGTTTCAAAGTATTTTTAGATGTTTTTTTTTTAATTTCAAATATTGCGAGCAAGGTGGCGACTAGAATCTTCTTCATGGGAAACAAATATGCCGCCATATTAGTCGTTAATCCACTCACAAAATAAACAAATATCTAAGATTTAAAAAAGAGCATTTAAAACTACTTTAAACTATAAAAAAATTATCCAGGTAAGTAAAAAAGTAATTTTATCGGCTATAGGAACATTTATTTATTGTATAGTTGAATGCTTGACCCTATTTCGTTTGTGAGGTTCTTTGCTAAATCATCTAGTTTTATAGTCCACCGTATCCTTCAGTTATGCTGACAAGTTAAACTTTTTTATGCCGTTAAAACGGGAAAAGTTATAGTCCGTTGACTTAGAATGCCGGATACGATAATACTTAGTTTTCTGCACCTTATCATTATAACGGTCTCTACAAAATTTCAGCCAAATCTATCTGTAGTTTTCAAAAAAAAAAAAAAGTGAACGAACAGAGATGAATTACAGAAAACTGCAACTCACTGCTTTTAATTTTTTAATATTTTTCTCGTATTTTGAAACCATTCTAAATTACAATAGAAAAATGCCAGCATGAAAAGTAATATAGTTAAGCTTAAACATGGAAAAGTAAAGGACTAGTTGTTTAAACTGGAAAAGAAAAGGACACTTTATTCTAGTCAAAAATATAATAAATTTATAACTTAAAATATTGCACCATTAAGTATATAATGTTATGAATTGAATTTTTAAAAAATCTTAATGTTGCAATATTTTAAGTTACAAATTTATTATAATTTTTATTAGAATATCTTGTCATTTTCTTTTCACGTTTTAACAACTAGTCCTTTACTTTTCCATGCTTAAGCTTAACCATATTACTTTTCATGCTTTCATCTTTCTATTGTAATCCATGATTTTTCCAGGTTTCCAATACCTTCACTTGTTCTTTGTTTAATTTCAGTCTTATATTTTTGCCCCATAAACACATATGTAATAGTAATGTACGGCAATCGTCTGCTTTCAATAACCCCCCCCAAAAAAAAAATTATCTTCCTTTCATGCTTTCATTCTCTGTTTCACTTGTTACTTTTCTTTCTGAAACAGCAGTGAATTAGTCGCAACAATAGTCGCTGAAGCGATGAGGTTGGTGTGTTCGTGTGTATGTATGTGTGTGCTGGGGTGGAGAGGGCTCCCGTAAGCCGTGGTGAAGGAAGCCTTTCTAGGAGAAGCAAATCTCTGATTTAAAAAAAAACGTCGTACAAAGCTAAGACTCTATAACGTCATCTGTGTATAGATACTCCCTCAGGCATTTGTCTATTAAAATGGTCCTGTGGCGATGAAAGTCATTTTTGGACTCATGGACTTTTAAGTGTCTGAGGGACTGGCACTCGTCTGACAAGACGTTGCACATATATATATATATATATATATATATATATATATATATATATATATAGTTAAATTCTGTTTTTAAATTGAAGACTTTTGCGAAATCGGTTTATGCAAGTGCTAAGTCTGTTTCTATTTAACAATTTTAGTTAAGGCCTTTTTTCATCCATATATAAATGAATTCTCTTTGGCCATTATGAACTTTTTAGAAATCGGATTATGTAGGTGCTTAATCCGCTATACGTTAAAATTATTTTTTTTCCTTCCGGGAATCTAAACTGCATTCTTTTTTTTTTTTTTTTTTGCACTTTTTTTATTCAAAACTTCTTTAGACTATATATATATATATATATATATATATATATATATATATATATATATATATATATATATATATATATATATATATTAAATTTATATATATATATATATATATATATATATATATAAATTTAATATATATATATATATATATATAAATTTAATATATATATATATATATAAATTTAAATAATATATATATATATATATATATATATATATATAAATTTAAACGGGAAAGAATACGCACTGTTATATAACATAAACTTTGAGATTAACACTAAAAATATTTTTTTGTATCTCCTTATATATATATTATATATATATATATATATATATATATATATATATATATATATATATATATATATATATATATAAGGAGATACAAAAAAATATTTTTAGTGTTAATCTCAAAGTTTATGTTATATAACAGTGCGTATTCTTTTCCGTTTAAATTTAAAATGTACTTAGTGGTTGTGGGATATAAAAATAGTTCGGTTAGCGATTTGGAAATTTTTGTTAAAGCGCTTTATAATTTATAATACTGGAAAACAATGATGGATTTTAATAATAAAAAGCTAATATTTATAGTTTATGTTTAGGTTACTTAATAATTCTTTAATTGTTTGAATGAAGTTATAGCAGATGTAATCAACCTTCTCTAGTATCAGAGTTACGGCATAGACAATAAATAATACACACACATATAAGCTTAACTTTTTGGAATATTTATATTAAGGGTAAGCACAATTAACCAAGTTTGAGGGAGAACTACTTGATGATATAACATACATGCATATGCCAAGTAGCAATCCTGATGTTGATGGGTTGGTTCTAATATTCAGAGTATGTGGAGAAATTGCTTGTAAGTAATGGGTGTGATCATATTGAATAATTTCCTTGAGCCGTATTGACAGAAATGGTGTATTTTTGGATTTAGTAAATATTATGGTTTTGTGGAGATACAGGTGAATAGGTGTATTACTGTAAGATATTAATGTATGTAGTGTTAGAAACGTGTTTAATGAGGATTTACGAGATAGTAGTTAGCAAGTGAGAAATGGGGTATTATTTGTAATGCCTACAATTTATTGATGTTTTCTGTTTTTTCAAGAGTTTATCACTATCTTTAAATTTCGTGATAAAAGGTTTTTCATTTAAGCAAAGGAAACAAGGCGAATTAAGTGATTGGAATTTGTTTTAAAGATTTTCTAGTTTGTGTTAAGATTTTTCTTGTTAGTTCATTGTAATATAGAGCTAATAATATTTTATCACTATAATTAGGATTTAGGAAGAAACTTTTATGGCCTGTATATCTATATAATTATAAAACTTAAATGACCTTGTAAGGATGGATGTAACCCACTTTCCGGTTAACGACATCCGGTTGCGCATGCGCACATGACATGCGCACTGAAATATTAACGTTATTATTTCGAAATTATTATTTAACATTGGAAGAGTGGGGTTTAAAATAACTTAAATGTAATACAGAAATTAACGATGTTAAAAAAAAGCAGACAGTATTAACAATTGTTTATTTGGATAATTTAAACGCGAAAAACAAAGGAACAATTGGGACGCTGAAATATTAACGTTATTATTTCGAATTTATTATTTAACATGGGAAGAGTGGGGTTTAAAATAAACAAAAAACGAAAGAACAATTGGGACGCTGAAATAGTAACGTTATTATTTCGAAATTATTATATAACATGGGAAGAGTGGGTTCAAAATAACTTAACGTAATACACAAATGAACGATGTAAAAAGCCGATATATAAAAATTTGAATTTAACTATAATAAGTATCATAGTATCTGTTCAGTGCACATTTATGTATAAGTATAGTCAACCACTTATAAGTCAGTAACTGTCAATTTTTTTTTCAAAAATAATCAATTATTATAAACAGAACGACTCATAGAAATCTATCTATATTCTTTTTTCATTTTAATATACTTTCATAGAAATGTTTCTGTTATGCCAAAAAACTATTTTCTTTACGTCACAAGTATCACGCTCATACATGAATTCCATAGCTAATATAACATACTGACCTAACGGGTCACGGGTAGTCTAGTCTCTGATTAAATGTATTACTGGTTTGACCGATGTAGAATTTGTTTATGGTAAGGTCCTCTTTTGCTTTTGTCAACTGGGAAATCTTATATTGCAGTAAAAATAACTAAGAGAGGGTAAACCAAGAGATATAAAGTAAATAAAGGGTTGTTAACTTGAGTTATTACTTGCAAATTAAGACTAATTCGAACAATTCAAATGGAAGGTTATTCAATCATAATCAATTTTGTGTGATTAAAATAATTAGGAAAACAGCTTGAGAGAAACAAATGTTGATTAATTCAAGTATAACAATACATGTGTTATTTGTAAGCATTCATTTTCATAAAAATAATTCACCCGAATACTCTTTAATAATCCTAATTCGTGATTTTAATTTTACTTTTCAAATTTTGTGATTTTTTTTTTTTTTTTTAATCCAATCTATGGAGTAAATTTAGCTATTTAAGAGGTGACAGAATTACTGAATTTAACTCAATATTATTTCGAAAATAAAAAATTAAAACTCGTTACTTTTCTTAATTAATTTTTGGGAAAAACATCTTTAGAGTAACTATATTATTAAAATTATGTTTTGAATTTACTGTTTAATAGTTAGAGATGTATGGGACCTGTTTGATATGCGATAAATACTGAAAAAGTGAATGTATACAATACTTTTCCCTCCACGATCTAAAAGCAATTTCTATTTGCCACATAGATTAGCATGAGTGGACCGATGAGTAAATGGGATAAACAGGTGAGTTCATCCTTTCCCATAGCTTCCAATCGGGACTGGATATTTTAGTGCCATACATGGGACAGTTTATTAAATACCTTTTGGGTTAACATCCAGAGAATAAAAAATCGCCATGTTGTTTAGAATATGGCGCCCGCAACTTGCTAATAACAAAAAGAAATCGACGCTATTAAGCATGGAGTCCAGAATGCAAGTTAATTTAAAAAATATGCATAAAAATCTAGTTGGTGTACGTACCTGGAACGAAACGAAAATTCAATATTCCTAAAATCACGTAAATTGATCAAGTAGTTTTATTTTAAGTAAAAAAAGTCAAATCGATGAGGAAGCGAGAACGGTGTGCCTTGATCTGCTATATTAAATATAAAAGGCGATACAACTCGATTCGAACTACCGAGATTTTAAAATCCATCTTTTTCGTTCGATGATATGCACGTACACCATAAAGATTTTTCTGTATTTTATCTAGTTATTTGATTAGGTGAGTCTGGATAAGAACCAATATTTTCTCTCTCTCATTTGTACAAGCACTAAAATCCAACAGTGACAATGCAATACTCTCTCTCTCTCTCTCTCTCTCTCTCTCTCTCTCTCTCTCTCTCTCTCTCTCTCTGTTACTCTTACTCTCTCTCTATCCCTCACTCTTTCTCTCTCTCTGTCGCACTTATTCATTTTCTCGCTGTCTACCACCCCCACCCTTCCTCTCTCTCATTATTTGCCTCATGAATAATCGTTAATTGTTCACTGGAAAAGACTTGAATATTCATCAAATTTTAATGAAGGTTAAAAACCGATTCTAATGAAATCTACATTAGATCAATAATTTATGAATATTTAATAAGAATGGATTCGTTTTTAAAATGCGTCCACTCAGTTTAAGCGTTTAGTGAATATAAAGCTTTTTTTAAAATTGAAGTGTGACGAACGAAACGACCGATTTATGGACAGCGGCTATGAATAATGACATGCATATGCATCTAAAATGCTGTTTCAAACTTAAGCTTGGCCGACTAACGACAGATCGATTAATAAACAGACTTTGTCTGTCAGTCTGTCACTAGTGAATCTTAATATTGTTTTTTTGTTTATTTTTCGTGAATTTTGCAGAATTTTTTATTTTTTAAACTTTTCTACATTTTATTTAATCTTTCTTCATACAAATTTAGATAATTTTCTTCACGTTTTTTTTTTTCAATTTTCTTTTTTTTTCCATTTTTCTTTCTTCTTTTTGGTTTCTTTTATTCGTTTTTTTATTTTTACTGTTCTTTTTATGTTTATTTTGCTATTTTCTTATTTATTTGTTTGGTCGATTTATTCTTTATTTCTTTTATTTTTCTCTTTTCCTTAATTAATTTATCCGTTTTCTAATTGCTTTCTTCCGTCATTTTTTTCTTTCCTTTTTTTTCGTTTTATTTTTGTATTTCTTTTACAGTTTCTTTATTCATTCCCTTTCTTGCTATAATTTTTAGCATTTCTTTTCTTTTTCTTTCCTTTTCTTCTTTCCTTGATTCTTGCATTTTTATGTTTATCTCCATACTTCCTTTCTTTTATATATATATATATATATATATATATATATATATATATATATATATATATATATATATATATATATATATATATCCTTCTTTCTTTCTTTCCTTTTCGTCATTCCCTCTTTCTTTCTTATTACTTTTTTTCCATTCGTTCGTCGTTTTTAATTCTTTTTAATATATATTTCTCTTAGACTGCCTGTGTTTCTGTCTGTCTGTTCCACTTATTATCAGAAGCTACTGGTCGAATTTTTGCATGAACTAGTATTTAAGTTCCACTTTTTCTCGGAAACTACTGACCTGATCTGACTAAAATTTTATATAAATATTGGTTATGATAGGCTGTAGTGAACTAAATATTATTGTATCCGTTCGATAAATAGTTAGGATTTAATAGAAATTAATAGGAATAATTAGTATTTGATGCAAAATAAGCACCAAAATAATATTCAATCGTTAATTTGGTATAAAGTTGTAAGTCAACGGACTATAACCTTTTCCTGTTTGTAACCGGCTAAAAATCTAGTGGGTTGCATATATATATATATATATATATATATATATATATATATATATATATATATATATATATATATATATGTTTAACCAGTTTATTTCTCGAAAAGTTTTAACTGTACTGTTCTACAGTTTCAATATAATAGCAAACATTTGTAGACTTGAAAACCATTTAACAGAATTGCAAATACATTTATTAAATATAAAAAAACTGAGCACATATAAACCATATTCAATCATCAATTTAGCATAAAAACACTCAATATACTATAACTTTTGCTCGTTTTCAGCAGGCAAGAAAGGTCTGGTTGTCAATAAAGTCTCTTACGCATGTCCTTCATATAATTACTAGCAAGGATAGCCGCGCTTCGCTCGGGACTTTGTTGTAATCTCGGGTACCCGCTTCGTGGGTAGCCTTGCAGTAAGTGGATGCTGTAAGAATAACTATTTCTTAAGGTGTTTACATTTTTTAACGACCTCCTGAAGCGACTGAAATCCAACTATGTACTTTAAAGTAAATATATCAAAGTCGACACTCATATTGTTGGAACAATTACAAAGAATTACAATGGTTAACATTTGTTTAATTGGTTGAGGGATTGGGGTTGAGGAGAAGAAGTTGGTCGGCGCAATGGTGGCGCCCCACGAGATGGTGACGAACCTCAACTTGGTGTGCATCATCCCTATGTGGAGGAGCGTATGAAAAGCCGTACAAAATATGACCTTAACCTTTGACCATGACCTTGAAAAATAGTGTGCAACATCCCTAGGTCGGAGATGTCAGATTTGGTTATGATCAGTCCAGCGTTATGGACTGTAAGAGAGTATATATGCATAGGCTACGACCTTGACCTTTGACTTTTACTTTGGAAAATGGTGTGCACCATTCCTATGTGGGTGACTACCATGGTTCCAGGATCGGTCCAGTAGTATGGGCTGTAGAAATTTTGTACACACACACACACACACACATGAACGCTACTACTTTATATATACAGATTTTAATTTCTCTGCGTTTATTGTATGAAACATCTTTTAACTATTTTTTCTATGCATAAAGTCGTTCTCATTTTCCAATTTGTATTTTCCGTTTTTGGTTTTGTGTTTGGGATAATTCACGTTAAATTTGCATAAAAACCTGCTTTCACGCTATTCATGACGATTTCTTTTCATTTCGAATCCAGCGCACCTGCTGACATCGCCTTCTTTTACTCTTGTTACTAACGTTTCTTTTACGCTTTTGGCGCCTTAATTATCATATTTGTAATCGTTTTAGATGTACTTCTTTCATTCTTTCGTTATTCGAACTATCTTCGTTATGGACTCGTGATTTGAATAGTGGACCCCATTGCTGACCTTTGAATTAGCTACACCGAGTTCGAATCCAAGTATTTCCTATTCTGTTCCATTGTGTACAAATTATTTCTATCTTAATTATTTCCTATTTTTCTTTTATTCGTTTATTTCGTTGTCTTTTTATTTTTCATCTCTTTCTCTTTGTGTCTTTATTTAATATTCATTGCCATTCGTTTTCTTCATTTTGTTTTTTCTTTCTTTCTCTATTTTTTAACACTTCCTTAAGTTTATTTATCCTTTCTTTCGTCGTGTCTTTATTTTATGTAATTAAATGTCTTCATTTTCTTTCTTTATTTTTTATCGCTCCATCTTTCTATAATTCTTTTTTATATTCATTTTCACTTTTTCTTTTCATTTATTTCTCTTTCATTTTTTGTTTTTTCCAACTTTTTCAAATTTCTTAATCCTTCCTTTCTTAATTTCCTTTCTTTTATTTATTTTATCCGCCTTTTCTTTATCTTCATTTTCATCCCCCCTCTCTCTCTTTATCTATAATTCTGTTATTTTATATTTATTTCTGTCCTTCATTCCTGTACGTTTTTTTTCAGTTAGTTTTCGCTTACAAATCTTTTTATATCCATTTGTCTTTGCGCGTTTTATTTCTCTTTTTCTTTATGCCTTCATTTTATCCACCATTAATTTTTCATCTTCCGCTCTCTCTCCCTCTCTCCCTCTCTCTCTCTCTCTCTCTCTCTCTCTCTTTCTCTCTCTTTTTGTGTATATATCCAATATTCGAAAATCTTATATTTTTTCTTGTTTATTTTTCATTCATCTTTTTTATTCTTTTCTTTCCATGCATAATTTTTCTTTCTTGTTTTCAAAACAACTATAAACAATTTTACAAAATTATTATTCCAGCTCTGCACTAAGAATCACTAACATATCGATCGATACATTTCGATTATTTTCAGGTGGTCTTGTGTTAATTCGTTCATCCAATCACACCAAAATCCGTAATGATTGACTCTTCCAGTCTGTTTAGATCATCAGTTCCCTAAGTCACGCTTGCCTCGTTTGAAGTTCGGGTGTAATGCAGTTGCTGCATAAATCGAATTATTACATTGAAACTATGCAATGTTGTCTTAATAGATGAGTGATTTTTGAAGGAAATTGCACTCGTGTTTTTCAGTTTTAAATGCGGAATGTTAACAAAATATACCGTACTCCCTCCTGCTCTTCCTCTTTTTTTTCCTATTTATCTCGAAGAAAGCGTTCGTCTATGTTATCACTGATTAAACAAGTTAAATTATTTCAATGTGTGCATTCCAGTAAACTTCTATGTAGACATTGAAAATATGCACAGCCCCATAAAAATGAAATAAAAAATAATAATAAAGTAAATATATATATATATATATATATGTGTGTGTGTGTGTATGTGTGTGTTTTTATATACAGTAAGTTATGAAAATATATATATGGCAATTAAACTACACATAATTTTCCAAATTCGATAGGCTAACGAATCTTTAAGAGGATGAAATGTAGACATTTCTGTGTAGCTTGACTGCCATATATATTCTTATAACTTATTACCTTACTCTACTCACGTGTTCCCACTATTGAAGAAAATACTGAATATTGATACCTTAAATATTATATCTCCCTACAAATATTATGTGGATGCATGAAATATATATATATGTGTGTGTGTGTGTGTGTGTGTGTGTGTGTGTGTGTGTGTGTGTGTGTGTGTGTCAAATTTTTATAAATAAAATTTAAAAAGTGACATCTATTTTATTGATTCGAAGAATATTAAACCGAAGATTATTTTCGCGGTAAGACGACAGAAAAGTTATTGTTTTAAAAATAAATAAATGGCTACAATCTTAAAGAGAGAAAGAACTAATCAACATATTCGATTTATTTATATAACTGATACCGATTTTTATTTGTAGGGAAAAGAAACAGCAATATTTTCCCTTAATCCTTTACTGCTGGAATTTTTTATGCAATAAATAATTTGTTTAATCATGAAACCCACACGTGACAGACGTTAGCGCGCAACTAACACCCGTCTAGCTGAAACCACTGTCAGTAATTTTTCCCCTCTTTATCTGTGTCTAAATCAAACGTAGATTCCATGAACAAAGCTTCTTTCTTAGAAGTGCACGCCTGTGGAACTCTCTTCCGTTTGCCTGTTTCCCACCTAACTACAACTTGAATGTCTTCAATTCCAACATAAACAAGTTCCTGATAAACCGCCCCCTTAAGTAAGACACTTTATCAAATCTCCATTACTAACGATTACTACGATATTGTCCCATTGATTACTGTACACGCAATAACCCTTATCCCCGAGTGGCCACCAGGCCTTGATAAGTGGTGATTTCCATGTAAAAAAAAACAAAAAAAAAACACGAACATATACAACCCCTCATTTACTTTTGAACCATGCATAGACTTGTACTTTCGAAGACAGGTTGGGCTGAAAAGCCATAAGAGTAAGAAATATTATTTGTTTGGCTTTTGAAAAGCGACTTGAAAGTGCAATATGGCGATAAAAAGTTAAGAGTATTGATCCTGGTATATATTTGCTAAAATATACAGATTGATGTAAAAAACAAAAAAAACACCGTGTTATTTCTATTCGATGTCGCTAGTTGGCATAATAAGATTCGTTGGAATGTACATTATCAGCTCGCTCACCTACTTAAAATATTAAATCGTGCGATTGATCAATATAAAACATAAAAACGTATATATGTCTAGTTCATATATTTTAACACTACATTGTGTTCTTACTTGTGTCATTGTGGTTTGATAAAAGTTCCATATCGTACAATATTTCGGGAAAATTTCCTACTTCAACAGTCCTCGTCTGCACGTTTGAACTTGAGTCGAACACATATGTGAAGAAGGTTTTTTCACGAAATATCATAAGATACGAAACTTTTATCAGACCACACTGCTGCAAGTAAAAATACAATGCAATGTTAAAAGTATAAAAATGCATATTTTTACAAGAGAATCATCACTTGTCAAGGCCCGAAGGCCACTTGTGGATAAAGGTTACTGGGTATACGGTTGTTACTGCAGCAACAATGTTCGTGACTATTTTTATACTATTTATTTATGATTTTTCTGTTAATTTTAACAATAAAAAACGAGTTAAAACGTTTAAACGCTTGCTTTGTTTACTTTTAAAATGTTTAGCATGCAAGTAGTTTTATAGTGAGAAGGCACAAAAGACTTTCAGTTAGCAATCATAGTAGTCCCACGTTAGTATTAAAATATTACGAATCCAACCATTTTAAATACTTCATAAACACCTATAAAGCAAGATATTGCACTCTTAATTCCTCTAATCACACACACAAAAAAATCGAACAATATAAAATCTTACAATCTAATAAAAAGAAGTAATACGTGGGATGATGATATAATGATCACTAAACGGAAATTATTTTACCTCCTGAATTCTTTTGTAGGATGGTATTATGCCAAACAATATATATACTACACTTCCCTCCCTTAATTGAGCCTTATGAAATAGTGCTTTTGTTGGAAATAGTACAGTAAACTAAATTGAGCATTAAAAGATCGTAATAGTATATCGCAGTCAAACAGACAGATACCAAATCCCCGTTGAATTCGAATATAGGTCCAACGAAAGAGGTTGATTTCAAATTGATACTAAATTCTTATTCATTTCTCGCCTACGTACTTAATAGGTCTCCTATTTACTCGCCTCCCAAAAGTGAAAACTTTGACTCCAGGTAGTGTTTTTTTTTTTTTAATGTGAAACCGCATTTTCCACCTCTCGAAGGAACTACTCTTGACGGAGAAAAAAAAAAATAGAAATAAAAATAGAAATTCTCTTATTCTAGAAAGTTCTCTTCCTTGGACTTAAATCTCATCATCGTTTCAATGTGTTCGCTTCTAAGGAGATGATCTCACCGAGATTCACGAAGATGTAAACATGAAACAATCGGTATAAGAAGCAACAACAACAACAACAACAACAGTAACAACAACAACAACAACAACGCAGACAGACAGACTCAAATATCAATAATGGGTTCAATAATATGAGCAGATTTGAATACAAGAACGAATAGCGAGAATACGTATTTATTGATCCCGGCCATTTGAAAGCTTGAAAGCCATATCAAATTGACGCGTTCCATGCATTAAGAACAAAATACGTGGGAAAGCTTTTACACTTTTACACCATAGCATGTAACACCTTTATATATATATATATATATATATATATATATGTGTGTGTGTGTGTGTGTGTGTGTGTGTGTGTGTGTGTGTGTGTGTGTGTTTGTGTGTTTGTTTGTTTATATACAGTAAGTATGAAAATGCAATTTATCTACACAATTTTCCAAATTCGATAGGCTAACGAATCTTTAAGAGGATGAAATGTAGAAAATTCTGTTTAGCTTGACTGCCATATATATTTTTATAACTTATTACTTTACTCTACTCACGTGTTCCCACTAATGCCTACTAGACACTGTCCTCGAGTGTCTAAGGTCTCTCTGTACAGGGGTTTGCCAGAACAATCTGGCATGAGGATACTTTTTCCATAGAAGTAAATCCTGACCAAATATTCAAAATCACATAGTATTCGCTGCCCAAATAAGATCTCCTCACTACGGCTACTCCACAGCTTTTCCGAGGAATGGTGCACCTTCTCCAAGTGATATTAACTCAAATAATAGCACGAAGCTGGATACTCCACCAGACTAGATAAATTCTTGTCATGGAATCCAGTAAGACCAAGAGACCAAAATGAAAGGTATACTACAACGTATAAAAATGGTTAATTGGGGAGAGGAAAATTATGTTCTCAATTCTTTACTAACTCAGTGCTTGAGAGATAAAGAGCTTAAATGGAACATTCGAATATCTATGTATCTCATATAGAGTTCAAGTGTTAGCCCCACTTCAACTGAAGTAAAATAAAACAAAAAAAAAAAAGAAAATACTGAATATTGATAACTAAAATATTATATCTCCCTACAAAATGTTATGTGGATGCATGAAATATGTGTGTGTGTGTGTGCGTGTGTGCGTGTGTGTGTGTGTGTGTGTGTGTGTGTGTGTGTGTGTGTGTGTGCAAGCGAAGTCTTCTATTAGTTTGTAAACAAACTGATTGTTTGAACACTGTGCGACGGGAAAATTGTTAATTTAATAGACACTTGAGGAGAAATAGTTACCGGCACTGATTCGTAATCCAATAGTTAGAGCTGCCGACTGTCACGCGACGGTTGTATGTTCGATCCACGATTGGGGAAGGTGTATGTCTAGCAGCTCTAATGAGTTGTGATACAATGAAACAGTAATGTAGGTGGATGACTATATATAAGGCTGACTTTGTGACTGGGCTCGGATCCCTCGATTGCCACTAATGAAAATCTGAAGAGAACGTAAGTTAGAAATATATAGTTTATTTGTTTTTACATAAGAAGTAATATGTTGCTACACATTCATGAACATGTTTCGGTCAGCTTGTTACTAGCAACTAGAGATCTCTTCAGGCGATACAACAAGCAAAGAGGAGGATGGGAGAACTAAACTGATCTATGTGATCTAGGAGGAATATGCTTTTATTATAAACTGAAGATAGGTGGGTACTATAACCTTTGCAAAAGTATTTGTGTTATCGTAACAACCGCTTACCATTAATTTCTCTTCAGCAGCGATCATTGGTTTTCACTGGAATTTGGGTGGTAATAAGCCGCCCCATGGGCCCAGTCCTCTTTGCACTCAACCAGCGGAGGTCTGGTTAGTGCTTTCTCTCCTCGGTCTTTCCATCCTCCTTGACTCTCATTTATTGGTGTGGTGCTAGTTTATGGTGACACATACTAGAAAAAAATGGGGTCGATATCTTAGTTATGCTGTTGATTTCTATGTGATGTCCGTTTGCCTTTTACATTTGTAATCGTTTTTGTGTGTCCAATTTGTGTCTGTAGTTCGTGTGAATTATTATTATTATTATTATTATTATTATTATTATTATTATTATTATTATTATTATTATTTGCGTGTGATATTTGTGCGTTCTTGATATAAAGAATCTACATAAAATCTCATGAAAAATTTACCGGGAAGATAAGTGAATCACCAAGGGGTTTATAAGAGCATAACTTTCTTTAAAGTTTCAAATAATTTTATGAGTTCTTTCGCATATTTATAAACTTATTCGGGAAAGACGATGAGTTCGAATCTGTACGTGCCGAATATTTAAACAGATGAATTGATCATTGCGACTTTTGGAACACAAATTTGTATTTTATTTAACTGCTTATTTTGACTACATTCCCTACGTGACAATTTTATTGAGAAAGCTTTTATTTGTTAGATCTCACATTGTAACCCATTCACCGCCACGTGCCCAATATTAATCAATGAGGTACCAGATCTGCACCGACTAAAACGCGAACTTAAATAAGCGTTTGTATCTAAGATTGTTTTGTTCTAAACTTTAAAAATATTTCTAGAAAACACATCATCGTGCCACATTGGTAAAAAATATAAAGTGATACTATAAAAAAAACTTCATCTTATAAATTCATCTAACGACATTCATTGTTCTAGTTATAACATATAAACAAAGGTTAAAAAGCTAATCCAAATTAAATGCCACCCATCTATGGAATCGTAAATAAAAGTCAAAATCCATTTTTTCCATTTCAACCATATTTTGAGAGAAATAAACGGTACTTAGGCAGAATAATAGCCGAAATGTTCCGAAAAGCTGAGCCAATGCAAGTTGTGCGATTCGACTGAGAATATTAATCAGTGTTCGAATGAAGTTAACTACGTACATTTCAGTACTTATGCAGAATAACGCTCGTACCTTCGTCGGAATTTTTCGGGACGTTTACGTAAAATGCCGAAAGGTGCTGAAACGAACAATAAACTAGCAGCAGCCAACGTCACTTTAGAAAACATTTATTTGCTATCATCGGTTTATAATTTACATTGTGTTGAAAAAAAATAAAATAATGAAAAAAACTCATAAAAAGGTTTTTTAAAATTACTTGCTATTAGTTGTTTGTTATTCCAAAAAATAAATATTTATTCATGAAACATAATTTACAATGAAGTGTTTTTCTTGAGTTAAATTTTCATTTTCTTAAAGTTTCATAAAAATTGTTTAATTATCATTTATTGTATTTTCTTCATAACAAGAAAAATAGTATTGTTTTAATTTTTTCAATTAATTTTTTCTTTGAATTATCTTTGTAATAACAGAAGTAATATATTTGTTATTGAAAAAATTGACCAGAATTTGCACAAAGAAAAAAAATACGAAACTTTCGTTCGACATCTCCCGACATGTTATGTAAATTGCACAGGAAATATCCACGATGACACGATCCTTATTATTATTATTAAATACATTTTTATAACTTATTACTTTACTCTACTCACGTGTTCCCACTAATGCCTACTAGACACTGAGAATAATATATAATCAATCAATCAATCAATCAATCAATCAATCAATCAATAATAATAATAATAATAATAATAATAATAATAATAAACAACAACAACAACTTCTATCAAGTTTAAGTCGATAATATCTAGTATTTGCTTTATCGCCGTGAAATGTTATACTCCAAATGTATGTTGCGAGCATACTTGGATACGATTCTTTTAGCTCTCTTTAGCTCAGTAATATGTTGGCAGTGTTTTGATGGACGTTATCTTTAAGATAACTCTAAAGATATAAATCTAGCACTTTAAGGTCTGGTGAGTGTAAAACCATTCAGGGACATGTTTACGTATATCATGCGGTAAAACAAAATTGCTGAACATTGATGACTTAAATTTTTGAAGAAGAAATTACTCACACAATCAGCTACACATTGTAAAGAAAAAGAAGTAAAACCTTGGGTTTGCAGATGGATTCTTATTAAATATAGCATGAAGTTGCATATCAGACGAATACTTGCTTTAAACAGGACGAATTTGAGAGGACGGACAATCGAGTGTTTGGCAGTCGAGAGAAAACATTAAAGTTGAAAGTTGTTGTTGAGAATTACGGCGTTAATGAAAAGGAGTTCTATCAGATTTTTAAGGGAATACAGAAATTTTTGGTGCGAATTACGGTGCTAGTGAAGAGGGACACTGTCAGTTTTCTTTTCCGGATTACAATTCTATGGACAAGTCAAATACAAACTAATGTTTACTTGTGCTGTTGGATAGCAGAAAAGATTATGAATTCATTTACGATTCCATGAGTTTCATTGGGGGAGAGTCATCCTATACATATTTCAACAAGGTTCGGTGCAGTAATCGGTCACAGCATATGACCTACATTGTCAGGGTTCTTTCAACCAGAATCGCTTATTGATTACTGTTCCAACTTCCAAAAATAATGAGCGATTTAGTTCGGCTGTACTGCGCGCAACAACCACAATGACTTGAACTTTATGCTGTTTACGACCAACTAGCTTTGATGCCGAACCCGCAAAGACCCCGCATGTCAAGTAGCGCTTTATTAGCAGAAAGACACTTCATCATACGCTGAAAAAGTACCTGATAAAATCGCTGGTCAATACTCATTCATTATCCTTACGAATATAAAGCGTCTCTTTAACGGTCATGTCATCCACCCGTGGTTTGTAAAAGGCCACTCGGCAAGTGTACTGCAGAAATACGAATAAATAAAGGATAATAATATGATGTTATGATTTCATAATGAGCTGATATTCTTTGACCGTTTCTCATTAACAAATAACTATCTGTATTATTTGAATTATTCGAAATATGTTCTCATCTTGATTGTTATTTTCACAACGTTTCAGTCGCTGTAACGTCCGACATTGTTCAGGTGTATCTTGTCAAACTCGGGAATCTGTCTCTCGCAATGATCCGTGGCGTAATGGATAAAGTATGTGGTAAAATCAGTTGTAAGTTACACTCTTCTTGAGATTGAAAGAAATCCTCAATGTGGGTGATACTTGATATACACTTCCGAATTACATAGGACTTCTACCCAGTCATAGCTGACGGAACAATAGCATGCTACTCCCGTGGATTAAATAAAAGGCTCCGTTCGAAATTTCGTGTAGATTCTAAAGTTCGACAGAAAGATTTTCAAGTTCGACAAAATACACCTGAAGAAGGTCAGAGATTACATCGACCGAAACACTGTGACAATAACACTCAAAATGAGAACAGTAGTTTGAAAAATTCAGATAAAATAAATAATAAATTCTCATATTAAAAAATTCATGAACGTAAATTATTATCAACTATACATTAAAACTTGTAATCTTGATTGCTTGTTAATTTGCGTATTTAATCATGGGTGTAGGAGTACGAAGGTATATGGGACTCTCTTAAGCAGTGGTAGGCACTCCATCTAGTGATGGTGATAAAAATACCCTTGATAGCCCTGGCGAAACATCAAGTATTCAGCTACCAACAAGATTTGAATTACACTACAAACTCATGTAGTGAGTTCAATCTCGGCTGCGACCGCGCTGGATGGATGATAGGAGTAATGAGAAGCTAGAAATAATAAAAGAACTTAGAGATGATAAAAGGAAACAAGGGTAGAAACCTCCGACCTTCTTTATGAACTATTGTGTATTTTGCTAGATATCAGGAAGCTACATGGAATTTAAAACTAGATTTCTCAGTTCAAACAGATGTACTTAAAAAAGATCGTAGGTGACATCGGGCGAAACGTTTTAAAATAAAAATCAAGATGAGAATAGGAATTAAAATTATTCAAATTCTACAAATCATCAATCTTCACCTCAAGAATTCCGAAACGTGTTATTTTTGTTTTGCTAACGCTGTCACATGAAGATACCAAGTTTTGTTGAAGGATATAAAAAAAATTCATGTGATTTCATTGCACTTGAAACTACCATATTTTCGCATTGATTAAATTTTCTCGCCTTTAGGAAAATAATTATTTATATGATTTTTTTGTATTTATTTTATTTCATGAGATTTTGAAATAGATTGATCCTACAAAATGATATCATATTTTTTGAAATTGGACTCGCTAAGAAATTAGATTAAAGTCGCTCAAATCTAGATTTTCTTTTTGTGCTTAGAGTTTGTGAAAAATGGGTGCATTTGATAAAATGCAAATAAAAAATATCTGCTCGTAATATGATTGTCTTGTTTAAAATTACTCACAGCAACATGATGATATCAATCAAGTTGAGCTTGAGATAGTTTGAGGGCGTATTGTTGCACTTGAAATTAAGTTTCGCATTGCCTTGATATTCTTGTATGACTTCAGTATTTACATTTTTTTAATTATATAATAATTTCGAAATGAATTGATCACAATTTTACACAATATTTTTATACTAGGGAGTCATCGCTTATGAAGGCCACTCGAGGGTAAGAGTTAATGAGTGAGGATCGACAATTGATTATTTACGGACAGATCAACAAGAAATAGTTTACATTAGACTTGAAAATAATCATGTTATAGTCAGCTGGAAAGCAGATCCGCAGTATTGTGTTCCACAAACGTGGAATTTGCGTTTAGGTTTAGATGCAGATAAAGAGCAAAGGAAAATGATGGCAATAGTTGTAGATAGGTGCATGTTTGCTGTGAATGTTTTAAAGGAGGGGACCATTAATAGACTGAAGTTCAGTCGAGAATCTGTCATGAAAATAATTATAAAGCGGGGAGGAGAAGAAGAAATAACCCACCAGATTTCGAAGCTGATTTTCTACCTTATCTAGAAAGGAAATAGTGCTCTAGAAAGCCCCTTTCTAGTTGTGGCAACTGTACTCCATCTTAGGACGTATTTGGTTCTTATACAGGTAGATGATTGCGTCAAGAGTGGCTTATCTACTGGGGCGATAGAATGATCTCACCATTTTTCCGGCTAGCTACACCACGGATTTCCATTTCAGATTAGAAGTGAAGGTCAGTCCCAGAAGCTTGTCGAAGCAGGATGCTTTCTCAAAATGACAGTGATTCATTTTAATTGGGGTTAAGTGGAGATCAGAGCGTTGGTGGTGAAAAGAAAAAAGTTTAATTTTGGTACATCTAAATAAACGAGCCACCTTTTTACCTATTGCACCATATGTTCAAAGTTAGAAGAGAAAGAATCAGATAGGTCTCAACCACTGAATAAAAGTTGTAGAGATTTGACAACTCCAAAAGTCCTCGACCTCAGTTGCACATTTTTTCATTTAGGTGGTGTTACAAATGAATGATTGTAGTATCATATGGACGAGTTTACTACTTCTAAATTTTTGTGGGTGATTAGATTCCTTCTAAGCCTATTAATATTGCCGGAATATACTGATGCAGCATTTTCAGTGCCTTCACCGTTGGATCGATCTAAGAAATAAAATTGTAGCCGAAACATGTATGCATATATGTAGCAAAAATGTTTTTATAAATAAAAATACGCTAAAACATAGTTCTAATTGTTACTAATTACTATTAAACAAACATTTTAAGTTTATCAGATTAACTCCTACTACCAAAACCCCAAAACGGTGATATGCATCTCTACTTCCCCCCCTCTCTCCCCCCTCTCCTCTCCTCTCTCTCTCTCTCTCTCTCTCTATATATATATATATATATATATATATATATATATATATATATGGAGGTATAACGAATAATTATTATAATATATAGTGTGTATGTGTGTGTGTGTGTGTGTGTGATTAATGGGAGGAAACCCCATAAGAGTGCTCAATTATTAAGAAAAATTCAAGAATAAGAGCAAAATATTTATTTATATGTTATAGAAGATAAAAACAACATCAGTACCGTCGGTTTTAAATCCAAACAATGAGGACCTAGAGTTGGTCGGTAATGTTGACTATCTTTGGCCTCTGTTTATATCAGATATAAACAGAGGCGGAAAAGAATCTGACATAGGCACCAACTTTAGATATGTAACGATGTTGTTCTTATCTTCTATGATACACACAGATGTGAGTGTATGTATATTATAAATATTAACAATTATTTTAACACCTACAGACACTAATGTTTCATGCTTTCGCAATGCTGACCAGGAGATTCGAATTCAGTCATAAAGTCATCCCTGACTCCATTATACGAGAATTAAAGAAAATTAAACACCTATAAATGTCAAATGTGGGTTAAACCTGGTAAACAGTCACAGAGAATTCTACGTCAGGATGTTGCATATCGCTAATTAATTGCTTTTCTTAATTCCTCAGATAGGGCTCAACTTTAATCACACAAAGAGGCTTATTATAAATATTGGCAACTATTTTAATTCATACAGACACTAATCGGCATAATATATAATGACATTATACGGCATAATCACGTTGACACACCGGTTTTCGTTAGATCGCTGAAGTTAAGCAACATTGAGCCTAGTAAGTACCAGATGGGTGACCAATTTGAGAATTCCAGGCAGCGTATTTATTAGGTCGTCGACGCTTCTCTGCAAGAGTTGCAAAAATCTCATCTCTCCTAAAGGAGGTATACATGCGACATGGGGACCGCTAATACTCTCATGGAACTTCATCCTTTAAATGAACCCGGTTAAACCCGCATAGGGTTAGTACCGTTTCCTTTTTTACATATAGACACTAGTGTTACATGTTTTCGCAATCATCAGTGTAGGAAGTGATAACTACTGTTGTATATACATGTGTATGAGTGTGACGAGCAAACAAACATGCCATGAAAGTTATCTTGTGTGAACGTGTAAATGATCCTGTCCACTGGCAGAATGAATTAGATCACCTTTTTGTTATATAACAATCGACACTCTATCTTGATGAATGGCGGCATAAAATATGACGTCATTCACCTCTGCACGGGGACAAGCAAGCAAGCATGCAAGTAAGATTCACATAGCGTTAGTAGCATATAGATACAGAGGTAGTTCAAAAAGTAAAGCCTCCTATGTTTTTTTTTTAATTCAGAAAGTTGAAGAGCTACGAAGTTGGAAGTGGTACGAACGACATTTTGTGCTCCAGAATTTAATTTTTTTACATAGTCACCACCATTTTCAATGCACTTTTGCCAGGAATTCTATGAGGCATCTCTGCTTCTGACACACGTTCGTGACAGGGGTTGATTTCTTAGAGTGTCACACCGTCAATATCTGCAACAGAGAGATGAAACTTTCAGATCATGAATGCAATTTGCAGTCCCCGATGACCCATTTAGGCGGAATATAAAACTAGAAGGTTTTACTTCTGGAATGCTTCTCGTATATACTAGTAATATTGTGGCTACTTACATATATACATATGTTACAGCCTTTTTTTTTTTCTTGCTTATTTTAGGTTTCGAAGCCCCGAGCCGTAGATACAAGAACTGGTCGCCAATACAACTCAGCTATTCCAAACAAACGTTGAAAAGAGGAAGATCTTCAGGTTGTCGGCATCTACTTCCATCGAAATGACTTTGTGTGTGCTCGCACCAGTATGTAAGTATAAATATTTATATTAATTTCAAATGAGAAAACATTTATATAAGTTTGCTTGTTCCTTCCTTTGTTAGTTCGTACGTTAAACTTTTAAGAGGGCCAAATACAACTTTTGAAAGTCAAACTGCATCGAAATATGTTAAATTCGCGAGATTTGGCTTTAAAAAGGCCAATCTAGCAACCTTAGGCAAGAATATGAGAGTCGCCTTCCTCTGATGTAGCCATGTTTACGAATATAATAATAATAATAATAATAATAATAATAATAATAATAATAATAATAATAACAACAACAACGTGTTATCATTGTTGTAATAATGTGAGAAAGAAACTCGTTCTGTGGATCTTCATCAACGAATGAAGTCAGGGAAACGTTGTGTAAAAAAGGGAAAATTCGAAAGAAACAGGGCAAAAAAAAAAAAAATATTGTCGGTCAAGAAGTGCAGGACTAAAAGAGTAAATTAAAAATCTGTCTCTTAGAATTTCATCTTATTATTTGTATAGAACTTTGTAGTACAATCTTACTTTCTGAGTATTTATTGGTACTTATTAACTTATCTTATTTGGGTCAGTTCTATATTTAAAATACAATGGACACTATTTTCATAGAAAATAAAAATATGAAAGAAATTTATACAGCAACAAGCCGCTTTGTCAGACACATATTTGATGCGTGTTTTTTATGCCCTCCCTTAATCTAATTTACCAAATTTACACTTCTAACGATCACTATGGTATTGTCCCTTTGAGTACTGTACACTCTTTAACCCTTATCCTCGAGTGGCCCCTGGGTCTTGATAAGCGGTGATTCCTTTGTAAATTTTTTTTTTAATTATTATTATTAGCGCTGTCCGAGAAAATATCAGCTTTATCAAAACATGCTTGTTAATTAGATGTATTTCTCATTCCGAGGAATTGCCGCGGGTTCTGCTAATTCCAATTATTGTGCCTAACGTATATGAGACGAGAATGATTGCTAGTCGAAAAATATGGAATACTGGTTATTAACATTGCTCAATGGTATGAACTATGTTTTCTATTTTTTATTATTTTTTTTTTGTAAAAATACGATTACGAACAGTATATAGCTACTAGCAGGGAGGGCGTTTTTGCCCGGGCGTAAAATACGTTTAGATATGATATTTAAAAATGTCCAGATTTTGTATATATTATTATAGAGTCGTGATTTCAAAAATAAAAACAAAAACTAGTATTTGTGCGCCATCAGCTAAAATCGAAACCGAAACTGTATTATTCGAAGCTGGTGATGTTACCACTGTACCAACGCGATTCGAATATGAACTGATTAAAAATTAAACGTTAAAAATAAACAAGGATGAATGTACAAAATGTACAACGTATTTTTTCATTTTTGACCCATTTTTGCCCCCTTAAAAACTATTTTAATCGGCTAAAGACCTATAACAGAATGGTCCGTAAAACATCCAATCATTTGAGGCCCCTAGTGCCGCTCTGCGACTTTTAGTTCTGGAAGAGATAGAGTTTGAAAATATGGAGACGGACAGACATATATCCTTTTATATAGTTCAAGCTGTTTCCATGTAACTGATTAAAACAATGGAACAAATACATTTAAGATATTGCCAAGGCTTCTGTAAAGAAAGTGTTCTCTTCCTCTCTCTCCCTCCCTCTCTCTCTCTCTCTCTCTCTCTCTCTGTCATGCTAGAAAATTATTCATACCAGAGATTATCCTGTCTCTCTACAAAGCCACAATTCTCCCATGCATCGAGTATTGTTGCCATATCTGGACTGGTATATCTGCCACTAGTCTCTCAGAGATAATCCAAAAAAGAGTGTCAAATCTAATAGGTTACGCACTATAAGCCACTATCCAACCTCTGTCCCATCGTCGCAGTGTTGCATCCTCGACATGGCAGCTAAGCTTCAGCCTCTGTCCCATCAACGAAACGTTGCATCCCTCTGCCTGTTCTACAAGTATTTTAATGGTGAATGCTCTGACGAACTGCAGACACTCGTACCCCTACGACGTAGACACCCTCGACAAACCCGACAGGAAGCTAAATCCCACCCCCACACAGTAGAGATCCCTAGATGTAAAAGATCTTTCTACTCCAGTAGTTTCTTCCCTAGAACCGCTAGACTTTGGAATTCCATTCCAGGTTCCTGCTTCCCTAACGGTACTGACATGCAGAAGTTCAAGTGTAACGTGAACCGACATTTTGCTGCCCAAATCCCAACATAGTGCCCTGTAGTTGCTGCCCCTGATAGTAGCCCTCTACACCAAAGTGGCAATGTGCCTTGTTTGGGGTGAAAATGTAATTAAAAAAAAATGTTTTACAAGAGCTTTAATTAAATGTTATCTGATGAATTTAGCGTACATATTCCTGATTAACTCAACAAGCAACAACATCCTATCCCTTTGCTGTTAAGTTCCAAAGATGCCAGTATTTTCTTCTCTCGGATTGCTAGATTTTGAAATTCCCTCTTTGTTTCCTGTTTTCCTGACCATACTAACTTGCAGAAGTTTAAATGTAATGTGAATAGTAATCACAGTGCTAAACTTCCCACAGTCCCCTGTCAGTAGTAACCGTTTACGTTCCAAGTTGCAATATGCCTTGTTTGGGGTAAGAAAGTGTAAAAACTTTTATCGCCTAAAAGAGTAGAATCTAATTTTTATTTTTAGAAGAATTGATATAGGGTGCAGGGTTCCAACAATGTCCTACTCTCCATCTACTTACTGCCCTTTTTCTTTTGTATACAAGTGACTATTTCTCATTGGTGAAATCATTGGTCTTTCATTTCCGATTAGACCTATATTTTACTTATTATTTCCTATTGGAGGAGGACAACTTTTTCTCAATCACGATTCCTGGACGTTGTAATGGACATCCAAAGCAATTCTATTCGAAATTGGACAGATGATGGACTACTGTATCCTTTTCTAAGTAAATTTCTACCAACCCCTCCCTACATGGCGACTGTGTTATATCTTACGAAAGTGAATTAAATATCCTTTTCTCTTCATTTTAGATTTTTTGTATCTTTATTCTTTTATATTCTTTGTCTTCTTTTTTTCCTTCTTTTGTTATTATTTGATTATTTGTTTTTACATTAAATCCTTCTCTTTTTCCTTTTTTTTTCCTGAGTTTTTTTAGATGAGTATTGATAATACTGTTCTCATCTTGAGTGTCATTTTCACAACGATTAGGTCGATGTAACCGATTGGACCCATGGCGCAGTGCTTAGAGTACTTGGAAAAATCAATTGTAAAAGTGATATTCTCCTGAAGGTTGAATGTTCAATTCTCAGTGTTCACGACCAATAAATACAATTGACTGACGAGACGAGAGCATGCTACTCCTGTAAAGTAAATAAAGGGTTCCGTTCAAAATTCTTTCCAAATTCCCGCGTTCGACAGAAACATTCCCGAGTGTGCAATGTACACCTGAAGAAGGTCGAAGATTACATCGACCAAGATGAGAACAATCGTCCAAATAATCCAAGTAATACAAGGATTGATAATTCATATTATTTGGATTATTTGGACGACTGATCGTAAATGTTATTTTTACAATATTTCGGTCAGTGTAACTTCTTAAGGCGTATCTTGTAAAACCCGGGAATCTTTCACTCGAACTCGAGAATCTACACGGAATTTCGAACGGAATCCTTTTATTTAATCCATAAAGTATGTTCTCGTTCCATCAGCTTTTCTTCCATCCAGTCTTTCTTCATATCTTCCTTCGTTTTATTATCAATTTTTACATCGCTGTTTTCCTTCTGCTTTTCTTTGTCTATCATTTTTATCCTTTTTTTCATCTGCTTTTTTTTCAGATATTTTATTCCTTAAATTTTCTGGTTCACTTTCTACTTTATTTTCTTTCCCTTCTTGTACCGCTTTATTCCTTTTTCTTTTTTTTTTCTTTCCTGCATATTTCTTGCAATTTTCTTTTCAAGAAATATGACTTGCGATTGAAGTTTTGCATATATTTTGAAATTAAGAATTGCGTATATAAAATACGTTTGGAAGCCTAGAAAACAACATATATTTTTTATAAACAAATTTACTTGTTTATTTAGATATTTCGATGATATATTTCCTTGTCAATGAAGCCTGTTTTTTTCTCTCTCTTTTTTCTGGTCCGCATAGTGTAATCCGCGAGCAGGAGTGTTAGTTTGTAGGTTTTATAATAGTATGATTTTCAAAAACAGTAATCCGCAGGGTGTCGCGTTAGCCGCACTAAATAAATTAAAGAAATATTACCTGCGTTTGAAGCATTGTGTATATTATGAAATTAAGAATTACGTATATAAAATACGTTTAGAATACCTGCGGACTTGTTCGCGGATTACACCATGCGGATCAGAAAAAAGGGGGGGAAACAGGTTTTCATTGACAAGGATATATATCATCGAAATATCTAAATGAACAAATAAATCTGTTTATAAAAAATGTGTTGTCTTCTAGCTTGTCGAGCTATTTTGCATACGTAATTCTTAATTTCAATTTTCTTTTCGTTTTTTTTTTTTCGTTTATTCCTGCTTGTCTGTTTTCCCTTCAATGAGCCTTGTATCTTTCTCTTTTACTGTTTTCCTCTTCTCTGTCCGTTGCTTCATCAGTTTATCAATAAAAGTATGGACACTACTCTTTTTTGTTTAGTTTAATTCCTTACTTTCTTTTTGCACAAACTTCGTTTTTTTTTTTTTTTTTTTTGGTTGAACACATAGGGAACCACTGACAATTATTACTTCTCGCATATACGAGATGCCTTCAATAAGTTTCCAGACTTTTTTCGTATAGGCACTTTTAATGATAGTACACAAATGAAACTCTACTCCCTTCTGAAGTAATGTCCTTTGGATGTAATGCACTTGTTGTACCGTTCCAACAACTTCTGGAAGGCTCCATGCATGTTGTCTTGTGTGAACGTGTCAATGATTCTTGTCACAGCCTCTTTCATCTCGTTAATTGGCTCATAATGATAACCTCTCTGGGCCATAGCAGTGGATCCAGCTTTCATCGCAGACCATCAAACCATCAAGAACTGCAGGATTGATCAGCCCGTCTATCTCCCTGGTGTCATGCCAACGTCTTTCTTTCTGATATTCTCTGAGCACCCTTTGGAAAAACTTCGCGTAAATCTTCCGCATCTTCAATTCCTCAAGAATAATTGTGTGTACAGTTCTCACGTTGACATCAAACTGTGCACTTGTTGTCTCTATAGACACACGACGGTCCTTATTCATGAAATTCTTTATTTGGCCAATCAACTCTGGTGTTCTGATTTCCTTATCCCTCTTACACATTTCATCACCCCTTACAGACTCCCTGTCTTCTTTGAATCTATTATGCACTTCAAAAACTGATGCTTGATTCATGAAAAGTGGTACAAAAGCAGTTTGAATCATTCTATACGGTTCTGTGGCATTTTTTTTTCCAAGTGTAAAACAATTTTATTGGATATCGTTCTTCTGAAGTACCCTCCTGTTCAGATTACATTTTAAAAATTCACCAGCTGTGACAATCATGCTTTAGTACGGTGTATTCCAATTCCTGTTGAAGCTGAACTCACAAAAATTGCCCTGTTACCTCATAAGATGTATAGGAATAACATACTGGGAGTTTACGACAATTTTAAATGTCAGTACAAAAAAGGTAAAACTTATTGAAGGCATCTCGTATCTACACATAATCAAGGAGTTACCGCAGTTCCAAAACCAACAGAGTATTAACAATTTTTTAATTTCTTTGTTTACTGAGGAACGGCTGATGTCCTGTGCAGTGCTAGGAGGTCCACCCTCGTAGGCCGTTGCCTCCTGTCTTTCGGGGGATGAGAGCAATTTTATTGCTTAATGCGTGAGGTGAATGCCGATGAGGATGGCCAAGCGATTTTTAATATGCAGGGTGGCTCTTCCTTTTGGAGCGCTGGCTTGTTTCTCCTCCACCTTTTCTTTCTGGATTGTGAAGAAAGTAAATAACACCTCATACTAAACTGATTTTTTTCCCCATACTTACCTTTGTATCGATCCATTATTTTCGTTTCATAGATCTTTTTTCATCTGGATCGCTTACATAGATTTTTGCAGTAATCGATCTGTTGAATTCAGGCAACTGTACTCTGCAATCCAACCACAAGGCTATCCCCAAGAAAACGTGATTTGTATATTGAACACTGCGCTATTGACACCAGCGCCATGCACGTAAGGTGCTGGGAGAAATCTTTTAGAAAACTTTTTACAGCATAAAGTTGACGATGAAGCAAAAGTAAAAGAAAAAAAAGAAAGAATCAAAACAGACGATAAGGCAGAAGTCGTTGCATATATGTGTGGAGTAAGTAAAAAAGCAACATGCCGCACACGAAGTGTGTCTTACATGACATTTCCTTCCGGTGTTGTCTGCGCAGACGTGGATATGGAAGCAATCTGCTCGCACGCAGCGTATCTTTTGTTTCAATGTAATGTGACTAGTGCCCGCTGTTGGTGGATACACACACACACACACACACACACACACACACACACACACATACAAACACAAACACAAGCACACACACACACACACACACACACACACATATATATATATATATATATATATATATATATATATATATATACCAGGTTAAAGGTTTTCGAGCGATAAAACCCGTGAATTAAAACGAGGTTATTAAGAGTTCTCAATAAAAAAAATATATATATATTATTTTTATTTATATAGACAAGTAGTACACACTCGCTACACTAAACATGCTAATGTTTTGGAGCAAATTGGTATATTGAAAAACCAACTGTTCCTTATCAGGCGAGAGAAATAAGGTTTATATCTGCTATTCAGAGCATCTTGTTCTTAACTCTTAAAGATGAGGAACAGATGTTTTTTTAATATACCAATTTGCTCCAAAACATTAGCATCTTTAGTGTAGCGAGTATGTAATACTTGCCTATATAAATAAAAATAATATATATATATATATATATATATATATATATATATATTATCTGAGTCTACTGTGAAAAATTTCCCCCACTCTTTATCTGTGCCTAAATCAAAACGTGGATTCCATGAACAAAGCTTCTTTCTTAGAACTGCACGCCTGTGGAACTCTGTTCCGTCTGCCTTGCTTCCCACCTGACTACAACTTGGATGTCTTCAAGTCCAACGTTAACAAATTCCTAATGAACCGCCCCCTTAAGTAAACACTTCATCAAATCTCCACACTAACGTACTGTACTTGCAATAACCCTTATCCCTGAGTGGCTTCCGGGCCTTGATAAGTGGTGACCACCGTGTAAAAAAAAATATCTAACCACCCCCATCTATATATTCTCATTTTAATTATTATTATTATTATTATTATTATTATTATTATTATTATTATTATTATATCACTTGCTAAGAGTTTTCCCACAAGTCATCAATACAGATTTCTCACTGACAACAACCGATGGTATTCCGTGGTGTCTGAGTGACAACAAGTCTCCCCAGATTTCCAGTCCTCTGACTCTTTCGATAATCTGTGCACATGAATTTGCGTTATCGCAACAGTAATCTGTCATTGACTTCTAGCTGGCAACGACTATTGGTCTTCGCTGGAATTTAGGTGGCAAAAATCTCCCCAAGGTTCCAGTCCCTTTTCACCCTCATCTAGTGTAGGTCTCTTTATTGTTTTCTTTCCTCCTACTTTCCATCGTTCTTGATCATTCTCGACTATTTGGTGTGGTACTAGTCGATGCTGGCATTACAATTTTTGGTGTGGGGAGGGGAGGTGTAGGTAACTTCTAATTTTACAATTTTGTTTCGGTTTCATTTGTTTTATTTTTGTTTTAATTCTACATTTTCTATATGACCGTTTAGTGTTTGTCACTCGTGTAAATTAGATTCCGCACTTAAGGTTTTTCCTTAAGAATTTAGCTGTTTTCCAAGTGCTCCTACATTTATTGGTATTAATTTTCTTCAAGTTCCATATTTCTTTTCAGTTCATATTTGTTTCGTTTTTCTGTCCTTTTGATCTTCAACCTCTCGTCTGCAGCAAAATCTACAAATTGACTCATTCTTTCTTGTTAATCATTATGACGTCCGGTTTTCTAGCTTGGATGAGTTTATCTGTTTGTACCTCTACGTCTCAAAGAATTTAGAGGTTTTCGATAATATTTGCAGATCAACTTGCATTATCCCAACATCCGTTTACCATTGATTTCTCGTTGATAGTGACCATTGGTCTTAATTGGGATTTGTGTTGCAATAAACCCACCCAAATGTGTCAGTCTTCTTCGTGATCATCGACGTGAAGTCGTTGGTCTTTCTATCCTCCTTGATCTTTTTTAGTTATTTTTTGTGGTTTCAGTTCATGCCATCACTTTTTAGGATTGGAGACAATTATACAGTTTCAGTTTTCTTGCTTTCAGTTTGTGCTTGTACCATACGTCTGGGTATTAAAGATGCAATTGTTTGCCTTCCCCACTTAATCGTGTCTGTTCTTGTATTGTTTGGGGGTAGTTTGCTACATTCACTTATTATGTGGTATATTGTTTCGTCTCTTTGTCCATAGGGTTTGTGTTGGCTTTTTTCTTGCGTTTTGCTGGTCTTTGTTTTGATGTGGTTGATTCTTGTTGCGTTATGTTATGCGGCTGTTATTAGGGATTCAGTTTCTCTGTTTAGGTTTCTTTTTTGTAGCCATGTCCAAGTGTTTTCGTAAGTTTCATCTGTGTCATCTTTATGAATTATCCATTTTTTTTTTCTCGTCTTATCACTTGTCTTTTTATTTTCTGTTTTGTTCAATTTTTCAGTATCTCTTGCTGCGGTAATTATTCATCTTTTTTTTACCATATTTGTCCAAATTTTTTTGTGTATGTCTATTTATTATTATTATTATTATTATTATTATTATTATTATTATTATTATTATTATTACATGATGCTGAACTCAAAATTAAATATATTAAGGCCTTGGGGACTTTGGGGCTAAATTGGAGGGGGGGCAAATTATGGATTAAGTAATTTCTTTTCTTGCGTGGTACACAACTCAAATTTAGGTATATTAAGGCCTAAAAATACACCATTTGTTCATTTTCACCAGGATTTGACTTCCCCCTGGGATTTGGGGGGGGGGCTAAATGGGGGAGGATGCAAATGCTGAACTTAGTCATTTTTGTCTCATTCACTGTGTACTCACGGGGCACCATGCATGCTTCACTTATTATTATTATTATTATTATTATTATTATTATTATTATTATTATTATTATTATTATTTATTCATTTTCTTTTGTATTTAAATTTTTTAGTCATTGTTTGAATAGTTGATAAATTAATTAATATTGTAATTTATTCAATTTTTATTTTCATAATCAATTTTCTACTTATATATATATATATATATATATATATATTACATATATATTACATACATATATTACATATATATGTATATAAACATTGCATACTAGCAAAGATATCCGCACTTTGTGCGGTACTTTGCTCTACGCTCGAGTACCCGCTTCGTGGGCACACTTGCAGTAAGTGCATGTTGTAAGAGCCGCTCCAAATATGACCTTTACCTTCGACCTTTACCTTGAAAAATAATGTGCACCATTCCTAGATAAGAGACCATCATCATGTCAGGTTTGGTCATGATCGGTCCAGTGGTGTGGGCTGTATGAGAGTTGTACACACACACACACACACACACACACACACACACACACACACACACACATACACACACAAACGCTACTACTTTAAATATATAAATAGTGTGCACCATCCCAAGTTTGAAATTTTTGCTTTCGTATAAGTTGTATCGCCTGAAGAGGTCTCTAGTTACTGGTAACTAGCTGACCGAAACATGCTAATGATTGTGTAGAAACAGCAACCTACTTCTATTTTCTCTATCACTCTCCCTCGACCCAGGACTGTATCCTAATAAACAAAGTCTCTGACAGCATAGATACAGCACTTTCCCTCAACACTAGCGCACAAGTGCATGTATGTCCACCACAGCAACTGGCTTGGATTTTCTACTTACGCAGACGCAGCTGGTACCACAACACGTAACTTCTCTATATCTCATTCCCTATTCGATGGTTACGTTTCCAACCCGTTTCCCAGACCAGCAAGAACAACATGAGTCACTTCTAGATCTGTTTCTGATCACAGTTCCCGATGACTGTGTAACGAATGCCCACAGCCCTCTTGGGAACGCTGATCATGCAGTGGTAATGGTTGAAATCGCCATAAACTCTAGAGCCAAAACTGTAGAGCCACTGCTCAAAACAACGAGATATTATAAAAAGGCTGACTGGGAAGCCATCAGGGACCTCATCAGGGACGCTCCATGGCAAAATATCTTTTCACTTCCTGCTGAACATTGCGCTAATGAGATCACTGAATGGTTCAAACGGCAATTGAAGCGCATGTTCCTACACGCAAATTCCATAACAAACCCTACTCTCCCCAATGGTTCACTTCAACTTATGCAGCTGTGATAGCGCAAAGGCAGCATGCGTACCGCAAATTTAACCGCCATAAGTCCAGTTCAAACATACAGAAGTACATAGAAGACAAAAATAACTGCAAGAAAGAAATAGCGACAGGTAAGAGAGAATTTACTGAAACCACCCAAAAACGCATCGAAGCACAGAAATTAAGAACCTGAGACTTCTGGAAAATCTACAACAGTGTAGTAAATAATGGGTAATCAACAATTCCCCCACTATCCAACGATCATGAGGTTGTTTGCTCTGCAACTGAGAAGGCTAACATGCTTGCCAGACAGTTTCCCTCCAACTCCACACTTGACTCTGCTAATCACCCCCATCCCTGACTTTCCTTTGCGGGCAAACGCCACACTGGACGATCTGAAAATCATCCCTACTCAGGTGCATACTATCATAAGAAATCTTGACACTGCAAAAGCATGTGGACCTGATCTCATCTCGGCTGTGCTATTAAAAAAGTGCGCCGCTAAAGTAGCTCCAGTTCTCTCCAAACTTTACAACAAATGCCTTAATGAATCTTGCTTTATTGCCTGCTGGAAAAGTGCTTCTGTAGTGCCAGTTTTCAAGAATTCTGGCGAAAGAACTGACCCAGTAAAGTATCGCCCCATTAGCCTTCTCCCACTTTTCGCCAAAATATTTGATACCATAATTAACCAAGCTCTAGTCCGTCACCTTACAGATACTAAACATCTGACTGACCAACAATATGCCCGTTCCACAGTAGACATCCTAACTGTAATCTAACTGTAATCTAAGAACGTATACACCAGTCACTGGACAAAGCTAGGGAGGGTAGAGCGGTAGCTCTAGATATATCTAAGGCTTTTGACAGCGTATGGCATGAGGGTCTTCTAAAGAAAATCAGATCTTACGGTATCACTGGAAGAATACATAACATAATTAGATCCTTCTTAGATAAGAGAAAAATCCAGGTTTTCCTTGACGGTCGTGCATCTAAACAATATGATATAAATGTGGGGTGCCTCAGGGGTCTATCCTTGGACCTCTGTTGTTCCTAATATTCATAAATAACCTCCTTGACAAAATTGTCTGTGAGATGGGTATGTATGCTGACGACACCACGCTCTATAACAGACACGACACGAAAACAAATAGAACACAAATCTAAAGAAATGGCAGAAACACTAGAGGAAGACCTCCGATCCATATTGGAATGGGGACAAAAATGGATGGTCACCTTCAATCCTGCTAAGACTAAACTTGTTTCCTTCAATAATTACAAGAAACCTTCCCTACCGCCAAAAGCAATGGCCAATGACTTTTTATCTGAAAGTACATCTTTCAAACTCCTCTGCCTAACGTTCACAGGAAACATGAGTTGGAACAATTACATTGAGAACATTTCCAGGACCGCTGCGAAGAAGGTGGGTTCTCTCTATCTTGCTAGAAAGCTATTAACACCTGAAAATATCCTATACCTCTATAAGGCCACCATTCACCCATGAATGGAGTATTGTTGTCATATTTGGACTGGTGAATATGCCACTAGTCTCTCGCTTCTAGAAAAGGTTTCAAAGGATGTCACCAATCTGATAGGTCCTGGACTACCAGCTAAACTTCAGCCTCTGTCACATCGACGAAATGTTGCATCCCTCTGCCTGTTCTACAAGTACTTTAACGGTAAATGCTCTGACGAACTGCAAGCACTTGTGCCCCCTCGATGTAAATACGCCCGACAAACCCGATACGCTGCTAAATCCCGCCCCTTCACAGTAGAGACCGCTAGATTAAAGAGATCCTTCTACTTCAGTAGTTTCTTTACCAGAACAGCTAGACTTTGGAATTCCCTTTCCTGGGTCCCTGCTTCCCCGACTATACTGTCATGCAGATGTTCAAGGGTAACGTGAACCGACATCTTGCTGGCCAACTTCCTACACAGTACCCCTGATGCTTATGTCCCTGATAGTAGCCCCCTACAACAAAGTGGCAATGTGCCTTATTTGGGGTGAAAATGCAATAAAAAATATATTACTGCTTATGTAAAAAAAATATAAAGAGTATATCCTGCTCTACTTCGGTATTGAGCACTCTTGTATTAACTTCATTAAATTTCATTAGTTACTTAACCTCTGGAAAACAATAACCGCAGATTATATATATATATATATATATATATATATATATATATATATATATATATATATATATATATATATAGTAATTTATAAAATATATATGGCGATTAAGCCACACTGAATATTCGGCGTTTCATCCACTCTAGGACTCCTCAGGCTTATGCGCATAAGCCTGAGGAGTCCTAGAGTGGATGAAACGCCGAATATTCAGTGTAGCTTAATCGCCATATATATTTTATAAATTACTAACTATCTCTACCTACGTATTGAGCACTTTTGAAGTAAATACTTAAAGTTTACGCATAAATCTATACTTTCGTATATTAATTTTATGTGAGTAAATTAAGTAGTTATATATATATATATATATATATATATATATATATATATATATACAACTTTGTAGTATTTCAAATTATACTGGGTTAATATGATTCAGTAATTGTTCATATACCAATAAATTTAAGCCAAAAAGGAGAGATGACTTAAAAAGTAAGCTACAAAATTATCATATTTCATAATTGAGCATTCATATACTGTTTTAACAAAACCCAAAACTTCAAGAAATGGGTTGATAGCAACAAAAAGTGTATTTCATTGTTAGTTACAATTGTTTCAAGACCATTTGGACAAATTCAAACAATATGTCGTTTGAAAATTATCACAAGAACAGCCTTTCTTCAGACTTATTAAATAAAAAACACTTTAAAAATGAAACATTAAGGAAAAGAAACATTTCCTTTTATGAGGGAAAGAAAACAAGCGGGGACACTTTACCTCTGTCGCATCTTTTATAAAGTATTTTTTAAAGATTTATATATATACCTATTTTCGTATCTTTATTTAAATACAAACAATTTCAAACTAAATATCAAACGATATCAGTACTAATTACCTATGCCCATTAAATATGTTTTATTAATACCATTTATCGATGTCTTAAATTAGATTTCTATATTTCTTTTATTTATTTAAACTTATTTTTTTAATATTTAATTTTTAATTTTTTAAAATTTTTCCCTTTTTAATTTTTAATTTTATTATTTGTTAAACCGGACTAATCGACTAAGTTAAATCGTTACGAAACCACGTAAGTTTCGTATCGGGAATTTGCTCTGTTTATTTACAAAATTATCTGCATGCTTATTTATGCGATTTAGGACATGTTTAAGTTTAAAACTTATTCAATAAGGAAATAAAGTGTAAACATTACTTTATATTTAGTTAATTTTCATTCTTCATTTAAAATTAAAGATCTCGATCTATTTATTATTTTTATCTTTTTTAATTTCATATTTTTTTATTATGTATTTTTTTATTCGCCCTCTCCTGTTAATATTTATGATTATCGGATAGTTTAGAAGTAGAAGGGAGATAATTCTGTAAGTTCAGAATTTTAAAAAATTAATTGAAGTTATAAGATACCAAAATTCTAATAATTATTCCTAACGATAAAGGGGAAATATCCAAGACCGTTCGGTGTATTTAGTTTGGTAAATTCCTGATATTCATTTATGATTTATTTATTTATTCAACGGATCCCATTAGAACTATGCTAATTTATTCAAAATATAAGTTTTAAAATCATATCTTAACCATGATACTAATTTTATTACCATAAATTAATCTTTGTTTGCCAACAAACTATAATTTGCTGAGGTTATGCATGGCTTCAATACAAAATAACGCTTCGGGAATTAAGTTCTAAAATATTAATCTGATATTAATACATGTCCCATTAATAAGTATTCTAATAGTAAAACTAATCTTTAGCTCCGTGTACGTTTTACTTCACTGAAAGTGGGGGTTAACCTTGGTTCTTTGGATTATAACGGTTATAAATAGATTACTACCTAAAAGCTATAATTTTTCAAGTTTTACTGGTTCAAAAACAGTATCAATTAATCCACATTCCTTAATTACTAATTATTTTCGCTCTCTCCTTTCCTTTTTTTTTTTTTTTGTTTTTTTTTTTTGCTAATTATTTGTTCAACTATTTTATTTATCTGGAAACAGTATCAACCACTTCGCTATCAATATGACTAAAATTGTGTTCCCAGTTTCGGGACAGTATTGCTAATCCTTATTAATCCTTATTATAAATCCAAATTTCTTATCTAGTAATCCATGGTCTTTATTTCTAAAATATGTTTATAATGTAGAATGTTGGGATCCAGATTTGCTTGCTAGATTTGAATCAAGCATTACAACTAACTTACATCATTCTTAGCTATTTAACGCTACATAAACTTTGGCTCTGCACCTAAGAACCTTTATTTTTCCCAGAATGTGTTTTTTTATCTCAGCTACATTTAAGATGTGATAGCAAAAATCTATTCCTGTGAAGACATCCTTGTATAGCATCCAGCCTTTTATTTAATATTTCTTCTTTAGAATTGGCTATATAGAAGACTTCCAATAAACACAGATTGCACCTTTTTGATTTCCTAAGTCTATACTTACACCCCTATCTACTATTGACCATTTCAATTCAAAATCTTTTTTGTTTCTATGAAGTTCCCTGACCCAATCACCTAATGCAGTTGTATTCCTCTTTTTATTTCTAATGTTGATTCTTGTACCATCCCCCCTTCTATCATTAACACCTTCTCTATTAGTTTCCATCTCCGGTTCATGTTTGAAGGATACAATATGGTTTTTGTATCTTTCCTTAAATGCGTATTCCGTGGCCCCAAGATATACCTTCTTAATATTATCGGTTTTAATCTCACATTTGTACACTATTTCTGAGGTTAAGCATTTACCATCCAACGGACAATTGCCAGGTATTCTACAGTTACAATTTATCTCTAAGACACTTTTATCCGATGCTGACTCGTTATTATTAATTATTCTGCTTATTTTCCTGTTATTAGAGCTTATTATAGTGTTGGATATGCACGGAAAACAGTGGATTAAACCAAACCTGATTCTTGCGTCTGATTCTCTTATTATTATTACCCTCCTCATGATTATTTGTTTCACTGCTAATATTACTCTCAGTGTTTTCATCCCTTGTATCCTTATTAATGTAACCTTTATTAATCTTCGGTTTCTTTCTTGCTCTCATTCTCATGTTGTACGATATTGTGTAGTTAGGTTTGTTACTCTTATTGTTTGCACTCCTCTTATATTCTATTTTACCATGATATCCCGATCTAAGAAGAGCTTCATTCTAATATTCTTTGTTTTTATCAAAAAGAGTCTATTTCTTAGAAAGCTCAGGTATTCTTTTAGAAATGTTAGGGACAATAGCCTTCTTCATACACTTAGGATGATTCGATTGATAATCAATATAGAATATTTTTGGTTAGGTTTGTGATACGGTTCATATGTGTTGTCACTTAGACTAAGAGTAATGTCTAAAAAGTTTACTTTTTTTGTAATTGCTGTCGATTGTTATTTCTAATCCCATTTCTTTAAAAAAAAACTTCTGATATTTCCGTAATACGATCGCTGGAATTAACTATAAAGAATGCATCATCTTTTTATAGCCCCCCCCCTTTAAACCAGGTATTTTCCGTTTATCCCCCTAGTAAGTACAACTCCATCAAGTCGGTAACCTACAAGGAATCCGGGGAGCCCATCATGATGTCAAAATGTCCCTCTCTGTCTTTTCTTGTCCACAGCTTCTCGTTATATCTGATTAAGGTTTTTCTAGCTATTTTTATAATTTCAATTTCTAACTTAGTCATGTCCGTTTCCTCATCAGCTAGTTTAATTTCTTTCTCGAATAGTATAGGGGAAATTGAAGGGTAGTACACATCTATGTCGAACATAATAAATTTACTTTTTTGATTTTTCGGGGACCCTTCAAACCACTTAATTACTTCACCCGAAGAAATCCAGAGTTTATGTTTAATTTTGGATTTTAAGGTTGGTATAATTCTGTCTAGTATCTTTTTACTGATATTACCTATGTCAGATGCACACGGTGCAATTAGTCTAATACTGGGTTTATTATTGAAATCCGGTTTGTGGTCCTTCAATAAAAACCGAGGATTAAGTGGAGTATAAACTTCTATTTTATCCTGAATATCCATTTTCTCGCAAATTTTCAGTGCTAACAAGTTAATCCTATAGAGATCTTCTTCAGTTGCTTTCTTATATTTATTATTAAGTTCAGTTAGAATGAGATTGTTATATGTTTGAAAATTCATACTGTAAATGTTCATAGTTTTATCTGCTGAAACCATAAGATTACGATTGTCCACTATTTTTTTAAAGTCTTATTAATGTTTCTTAGCTTAGAGTTTAAATACGCATGCGTTTTTTTTTTTACTTTTTAAAACCATTACCATATTTATTAAGTCCAGTTCGAAAGGTTCCAAGGATTACAACTGTTGTGGGCACATTCTGGTTTTTATCCGGTAAAGTTTACTATGGTTCATGCTGTTTTCCTCCGTATGATTTCCATCCAAACCATTAATCGAAGTGGCAGCGTTGTTATTATCCTCGGTATTTTTCATGGCGTGGTGATACACCTTCCATCTAATTCTTTTGATAAACTCTTTAACCGCCTGGATCATGTCCATTGTTTATTGCTTGGAATTGCTTTATTCTTTGGGGAGAAAGTGATTTCTTCCTTATATATATATATATATATATATATATATATATATATATATATATATATATATATATCTTCTATAATATAAAGCTGAATGTGTGTGTGTGTGTGTGTGTGTGTGTGTGTGGTCACGAAAAGGCTCCTATATGGTTGACTATTTTAAAAATCTGATTACATATAATGATAGAAGATGTATCGAGACACAGGAATGGGTATGTTTGGTCCTGCAGAACGGTGGTTCATTAAAATTGTTGGGTCTCCGTTCGTGCCTGGTGCACAAAGTATGGAAATAAAAAATTAAAAAATTTAAAAAAACCGTTTACAAGTGTTTTTTTATATAGATGTACATAAGAATACTTTGATAAGTATGTTTTAATTAAATAGGGATGATATAATAAAATTGTGGGGTCTCCGTTCGCGCGTGGTCTCCATAGAATGGAAATAGGTACACAATTTAATAAAGACTTTTCATATCTATCTACGTAAGTATACTTTGATAATTATGTTTCAGTTTGAAGAAATATGGTATAATAAAATTATGGGGTGTTCGTTCGCGCCTGGCCTCCATAGAATGGAAATGTATCGCAAAGTTTAACAAGGTTTTTTAATATAGATCCACAGAATATTGTGATAAGTGTTTCAGTGTGAACAGGTATGGTATAATAAATTATGGGGTTTATCTATTTTATTTTTACTTTCATCATATTTTGCTTTGGTTTTGATACCACCGAATTCAAAGCTATCTCTTTACAACCATTCCTTTTCATAACCTATCATACTTTCATAAATCAGAGTCCATTTTCTGTAGGCTGTTTTTGAACCCAGTCAACGACGGGTACTTTTGCTCGTATATATATATATATATATATATATATATATATATATATATATATGTGTGTGTGTGTGTGTGTGTGTGCGCGTGTGTGTGTATAATTTTTTATTTATTTTTACATAAATATTTATGTATCGCTACACAATCCTGAGTATGTTTCAGTTAACTACTTATAAATAAATTTTACGGCATAGCAACACTGAGCGGTCTGATAGTACATATGTAAAACTGATCTTGTCTGTCTGTCTGGGTGAGGAGCAGTCTCTATCAAACTACACTATCAATTTTTTGTTTACAGATTTGAAGGTTAATATATAGAGTATTGGACTTGTGAAACAAATTCAATTTAATTTTTAGCCAGTAAAAGTAGCTGCTACAGCGTCAAAGTTTTTAAAAGTTTGGAACTTGGTGGTGTAAGTTGACTAAGCATATTATTTCTAAGCATGCGCAAATATACATTTATATCTTTAACAGCGTTCTTTTTTAAAATAAAATATATTTAAGTATATTTTACGGCTGAGCAGATTAAGATAATGTAACTCGAGTTTATTAGGTGGCTCAACGGGTCAACCTTTTCTATTGAATATCCTAGCTCCTTAGTTCTATTAGACTATCACTCTCTTCCAAAGCTATGATTAAACCTACCACCATCTGGATGATAGTCAATAACTCTAACCACTCGGGCGCTGTTAGCAATTAACGTTATAATGACTTCATATAAACATAACCAACTGCAAAATAGTGCTTCATCAGTATACATATATATAATAATTAATAATTAATCTTAAAAACATAATAATAATAAATAAGTAAATAAGTAAAACGTCATACTACTTATCGAGCCGTTGTAGGATCGATCCTTGTCAATAAAAGTCTAGCTATACTGATGAAGAGTAAACTCTGAAACATGCATATATATAGATGACTTACTTTTATGCATGTAGTAATTATTAATCAATAATTAATAATGAATATTTTAAAAAAATTATATATATATATATATATATATATATATATATATATATATATATATATATATATATATATATATATACACTAACAGGATGCTCGATGGAAGTATGTCACAACACCAGAGCAGATTCGGTAAAAGACCAACCCAGAAAACAAATTAAACTACGGTTATTAGTGTGATCTATTGCCAGCCCTTGAAAATAGTGGCCACTGGCAACCGCGGCTTAAATAAAATCCACTGCCGGGCATTGCGTGACAGTGGCAGCTAGCGGAAGCAACTAACTGTCATTATCAGCACTAGTGGTTACTGACGATTAGTGCTGGTTTGGGGCGATTACTTGCGGGTACTGGCATTTACTGATGGGCACTGGTTTGACCGTGATTATGCCGTATATTCTAAATACATAATAAGAACAGAATGACAGCCGAAGAAGAATAAAACAAACAGGAAATTTCTTTGCCTATATTCTCCACTTAGGAACAGATCTGATTTTCTGATATATGACTTACAATAGTTATTCTATTTCAAGATTACATTACTCCAACAGTCAAGCTAAACCAAATTCTAAAGATTGAAAATAACAAATTAATATATGTTTAAGAAGTGCAACTATTTTTTGGTCCCATTTCATATTTTGCATGTTAATATTACCAAATCAGGCTGTCTAAAGATATCGGTTCCTCACCTAAAATGCACCAAACGTTGTTAGTGTGTGTTCCGTGTCCTTAGCAAAACTCAATCATGTTCTGCAAACAACAAACAAAAACAATTTTCCTTTACAAAACAACCAAAGCAAACACGCTAAATAAATATTTCAAGATATGAATAACTTGAAACATGAAATGTTATTTTCTAAAATTATGGAAATCGGTATTCAATAGCCTGGAAAGTGTTGATATTTCGTAAAACAAAACAACCAAACAGTTAAATTCATACCTTTTTAATGCAAGATCAGAGCAATACGCGTGGATCAGCGTTATCAATGAGTGGACTGTCATTTCTCATTTCTTGGGAAACCAATTTCGGAATCCGATATCTTGTCTTCAGTTTATGAATGTATCAATAACAAAGTCGGACTGAGTTTGGGCATTTATTAGTAAGAGTTATCTCCTTTGGAGATGCTTTGGTTTAAAAATGAAAGGACGTTCTGGCGCGAAAGTTTCTAATCTCGTTACGCTCACACAATGGAAAAGTAAAACCGATATTATATTTCTTATATCGCGCGACTTTTAAGGAGCACGAACGTCTATTCGCATTTGTATATATATATATATATATATATACATTACTTTTGGAACAACCCTTATATATATATATATATATATATATATATATATATATATATATATATATATATATATATATACAAGGGTTGTTCCAAAAGTAAAGCCCCCTAATTTTATCTAAAAAAAGTTGAAGAGATACGAAGACGAGATGAATATCATTACACCGAGCGACCTTTTGTACTCCAAATGTTATTTTTCAACCAACTCACCAACATTACGTTAGCTATGCACGGGCGCTTTGTCATACGAGTGTCATTCCAAAATTAAAGCCTCATATTTTTTAACAAAAAAGTTGAAGAACTACAAAGACAGGAATAGTACCGTTAAAACGAACGACCAGAATTTATTTCCTATATAGTCACCATCATTGTTGATGCATTTTTGTTAGGCATTCGATGACGCATTTATGCTTCTCTCGCACATCCATCACAGAAGTTTTTATTTTAAGAGTTTCACACCGTCAGTATCTGTAACAGAGAGATTAATCTTTAAATCTATGAATGCATGAATTCTGTTATCATAACAATGCAATTTGCAATGCCTCTGATCCATTTAAACGAAATAAAAATAGGAGGACTTACATTTAGAATGCACATATAAACATATATTTAATTATAATTAAACAATAATCAGTCTTTATACCTTCAGAAACTAGTGTTTCATGCTTACACAATCATCAGTGTAGGGGTGACAATTCCTGTCGGTCATAAGATTCGAGCCCAGCAACGAAGCCATCTTTTTCTCTATTTACTAAGCCTTTATCTCAGAGCCACCAAACAATTGCCACGGAAACGAAGGGAATTAAGAATTATTAAACGTCGAATTCAGGCGAATATATTAGATTATTTAGAGTGTTCGAACGAGCAAAAGTCGTGACTGCTTTTTAGTTATTATTCCACAGATATTGCCTATCCTTAGGTATTCTTAAAGGGGCTTGATAATTATAATTAAACAATAATTATTCTTTATATCTATTATTCTTTATATGTATTGGATCTGTAGTTTTTTTACATGTTTTTTATGAATAAAAATATTAATGTAAATAAATGTATGTATGTGGGTGGGTGTGCCTCTGTGTGTGTGTGTGTGTGTGTGTGTGTGTGCGTGTGTGTGTGTGTGTGTGTGTGTGTGTAATTTTTAAATGATACCTAATTGATATTTTCTCTATTTTCAGGACTGGAGACTTCCATAACGCTTTTCGTGCTATCATCCTTCCTTGAGTTATTCCGTTTTGTATGCGATGTTCAGCATGAGTCGAAAACTAAAACGACTCGTCATCGTGTTCTTCTTGGCTGGGATCTGTGGTTTCAGCTACACCTTTTTCAAACTGTTCACTTTTCCCGGAATGGTTCTTCACGCTGCTTTTCCCGGGAGGCATTTCGCCACCCCAAAAGAGCTTCTGGCTGAAACAAGAACCACAGAGTCGAAGTCATCGCACTGCGACCCCAACGACCGGATTGTCAAGTCAGTCAATTGCAAAGCGATTCTTAATTTGAACGAAACGGAACTGATCCGCGCCCTGAACCTGATGAAACAAATGAAACCAACCAGCGAGAAGGAACTGCTGCATCAAGTGACCAATTGCAACGAGTTCAAAAAGAAGCAACGGTACATACTTCACTCTTCGCCAGAGGAGATGAAATTCCCGGTGGCTTACAGCATCCTGTTGTATAAAGATGTTGTCCAAGTGGAAAAGCTCTTGCGCGCCATCTACCGGCCGCAGAACTGGTACTGCCTTCACATTGACGCTAAGGCACCGTTCCAGTTGCATTATGCAGTCATACAGTTGGTGTCTTGTTTCAACAACGTCTTCATCGCTTCCAAACTAGAAGAGGTCGTCTACTCTTCATTTTCCCGGCTCCAGGCTGACATTAATTGCATGACTGACTTAATCTCAAGGAACGGTAGTTGGAAATACTTCATTAATCTACCGAGTCAGGTATATCCGCTCAAGACAAACGCCGAATTAGTTAAGATCCTCAAGATCTACAATGGTGCTAACGACATTGAAGGGATTACTGGGAAGCGCACTTTACCGGAGCGTTTCCAATACCGACACTACATTTACTGGTCTAGAAAGGGTGAGACGAGCTTCATTAAGCGGACCAATAAGCGGAAAGCTCCTCCCCCTCACAAGATCAGCATCGTTAAGGGTAGTGCGTATGGTGTGTTCAGCAAGAGTTTTGTGCAGTTTGCTCTGTTTGATAAGCGGGCGCAGGACCTTCTAAAATGGATGGAGGATATTTCAAGTCCAGATGAGTATTTCTGGGCAACTCTAAACCATTTAAAAATCAACATCCAATTGAATACTCCCGGTGGCTACAGAGGTAAGTAATATATTATTTATATCATTTGGACCTGGCATATAAAAATTACTCCTTACATGTCATGTTTATAACATTTTTTTTATTTATATTCATTTTATTTGGATTATTCAGACTACTGTTCTCATCTTTATTTTTACAACATTTCGGTCGATGTAACCTCCGACATTTTTCAGGTTTCGAATTCGTAAATCTTTCTGTCGGACTTATAAATATGCACGCAAATTTGAACGGAAGCCTTTATTCAATTTATGAGGGTAGAATACTCTCGTTCCATAAGCCATGACGTGGTAGAAGTCCTAAGTAATTCGGAATTTTATTTTGAGTGCTGTACTCAAAATTGAACCCTTAACTTCCAGAAGAGTGTGACTTCATAACTGAATTTTACCAAGTACTTTATCCACTTTCGAAAAATGCAATTCCCTCATGTCTCATGGTATGATTAGTAAATATACCCATCTGAGAGACAATTTAATCAGGGAGACTATTTAAGAATAGTAGAAATAATAAAGATCCAAGGATCGATCCTTGGGACACAACTGCATTAATATATTATGTAGACGTACAGCCATCGATGACTACCTGGAGTTTTCTCTTGCCTAAAAAAGATCTGATTAAGTTCAGTATTAGTCTACAAATACCATATTTGCAAAAAATTATATTAGTCATCCATATCTAGTATTTGTATTACGATATTTCAGTTTTCATCTTTTTGGTCAGATATCACCTTATAGTTTTTTTATAGGCATTCATCGCATTCTTATAATGGCCATGTTCGTCAATCCTGTTTAACTTTGTCTTCAAATTTGATTTTGAAAGTGGAGAAGATCAGTGAAGTTGTTCTTACTGGAATTTGTTGTCTTAATTGAATTTCGAAAAAGCAAAGAGTTTTGTTTTCTTTCGCAAAAGTAGTTTGTTTTCATGCATCTATTTTTAATAGTTGTTATAAAGATAAATATACATATAAGAAATAGTCTTTTGTTAAGATATGAAAAGAAGATTGTTTTTTATTGCTTTGTTTTACAGATTATTTAATGTGAAACCCAGTAATTTTGGAAAAAGCTTTTTATGCTCCAATTTCTTTATATCTTGAAATATTTATTCATAGAGTTTGGTTTGGTTGTTTCTATTTACGACATATCAACACTTTTCGTGTTATTTAATATAGAATCCAGCATTTCTGGAAAATTTCCATGCTTCAAGTTCCCTATATCTTCAAAAAGTTATTCATGTTGCTGTACTTGTTTGTTTTGTAGAGAAAAATTGTTGTTTTCGTTTTTGACTTTGCAAAACATGATTGAGTTTGCAAAAGGGGGAAACAATAACATTCATGTTGTGTGCATTATAAGTCAGGAAGCTAATATCTTTAGACGGCAGCATCTGATATGAAGAGAAAATATTTAAAAAATAGGTTATTGAAAGTAAACACTTCAATAATCTTAGAGATTTTTTTTTAAATCTGCTGTTTAGATTATAAAGTGATGGTGATCTACGCTGTTTCTCAAACGTTGTTGTTCTTGTGGCAACATAGTCTTTCTGCTCTTCGCTTGTTCGGTCACGTTCTTCGTCGTCGGTCAGATTATTTCATACTCAAAGGCATTGAACCAGCCCCTCTTATGTTGGAAAAAACAATGCGGAGATCAGCTGAAAATCTGTCTCAGACGGTGAAACAGGATATCGAGCTGACCCTGTGCCCAAGTACTCAAGAACTATGGGGTTCGCCGCTGGAACCGTAAATAGCTAATACATGTGTCTGCTACTACGGTGGACTGTCGCGCCTGATCAGCATTCGTTCAGGGTGGGGCAATTTTTTACCGCTCCAGGATTAATACCAAAACAAGTATAAGCTAGTAAGTATCCTTTTTCGGAAATAAATGGACTCTTCCAGAGACTATACCATAGAGTTACGAACTTTCGTGCCAATCATTGATGGCAGTCATAGCCACAGTATCCGACGCTTACTTTCTGTAACAGAACTTTAATGCCTACTGGAGAGAGTATTAATGCTTACTAGACACTATCCTCGAGTGTCTAAGGTCACTTAGTACAGAGGTTTATGAGGACAACCTAGCATGGATATACTTTGCTTTACTGGTAAACCCTGATTAAATATTCCAAATCTGCATAATATTCGCGGCCAAAATAAGACCTACCTGGTGTGGATAACCCATGCTGACTTTTACGAAGAAATGCTGCACTTTATCCAAGCTATGTTACCTCAAGTTAAAACATGAAGCTGGAGACTTCACCAGACTAGATGAATTCTTGTCCTGGAATCCGGTAACACTAAGAAACCACAAGAAACATATACTATAACTTATTTAAATGGTCAATCGGAGATTATGTTCTCAACTTCTTTACTAATTCAGTGTTTGAGAGGTTAAGAACTTTAATGGAATATTCGAATATTTATGTGGTACATATAGATATCAAGTGTTAGTCCCAGGAATGGGTCCCCTTGATTTTTGAGAACTTCGATTGAAGTAAAATGAAGTAAATACACTCTTGTAACTATATTGTCGTGCTGTCTTAATTATTATCGATCTTTCGTGGTCACAAGAGTTCTTAAGCACGAAATTCCATCAAAGAATTAGAGTAGACATACGTTTCTTTGGTTTAATGCATCACATTTTTCACTGTAAATAAAGATTATTTTTATTATTATTTTTTTTTGTGTTGCTTCGTGGTTCAACCGTTAAAATGTATCAACACGCTCGAAAATTCCATGAACAAAGTGTCTTTTCTATAACTGCTCGGCTGTGGACTTCGCTACTGAGGGGCTGCTTTCCAGTTAACTACAATGTGACCGTTTTCAAGTCCAATATAAACAAATTCTTATTGAACTATACTCTTAAAATACAAAATTCTACTCACTTTCCACCCCTATTGATCATTACGGTGTTGTCTCACAGAACACGTTACTCACATTAACCTTATACTCGAGAGGCCTTCAGACCTTGATAAATGGTGATTTCCATGTAAAAAAAAAATAGATTACGTTTAAAAATGGTTTTACAATTGTATATAAAATACAAACTATTTGTAGTAATTTCCTGGCTAAGTTCCTCCTGATAGTTGTAAGGTGCTTAACTCTTCACGAACAATGTCGATTTTAATTTAATATTTTACAACCTTTAAATCCGATTTTCATTTTCAATAAATCCTTTATTTATGTTATAACCACGTTTTTACCATAATCACTTACACCGCAAAATAATTCATAGTTAATAATTAATTTTGGCGTAGTTTCAATAAGCTTTTATTGAAATCATTTCTTTTTCTCCGTGAATGGAACGTACAGCATAATAAAATGAACTATTAATGATTATATTTTCATGGCAAGTGCTCGACTCCAATTTATGGTTCCTGCTTTCCCAAAGTTAAAAAAAAAACACTCGACTAACTACAACGACTATCTACGATTTCCTCCACTCTAATTGTGCCTAAATCTAAACGCAAGTTTCATGAACAAAGCTTCTTTCCCAGAACTGCCTGCATATGGAACACTGCTCCACTGACCTGCTTCCCGGTTGAATACAACATGGTAGGCTTCAAATTGAATGTAAAATATTCAAATTGAATGTAAAATATTCTTGTTGAGCCGTCCTCATAAATAATCAAATTCTACCCAATTTAAACCATTAAGAATTACTACACTACCACCTTAAATTCATTAACCATTATCCTCGAGTGGCCTTCGGGCCTTGATAAGTGGTGACTGACAAGTAAAAAAAATAAAGTAATTTATTTTAATTTATTGCTTCGGTTTTGAGACACCAACAAACTATTTTAGCACAGTCGTAGGTACGCTATTTATCTCCCCATCACGAGAGCAAGATGTGACACAAGGTTTGAAAAGTGGTGTTCGAAAATTCAGCGCCCGAGAGGACGAGCACTTTTACCAGTATAAAATACTCGGGCAGCCCCATTGATATTCTCCGGTAGGATTATCTTTAGCTATTAATGATAAGCTCACTCTTGAAAGTGCTGAAAGGCAAAATCTGCGATAATTGACTACCTAGAACTGCACAGAGTAATATATCAGCCAACAGAAAACAAGCTACCTTAACAATGGCCTAGACTCTGGTGAAGATCGCTTGACTTTTGTAGCTGTTCATTGGCTGGCAGGCAAAATAGATCGTATCCCTTAATTATCGTACGACGTCGCTTTCACTTGGGTTCCTTTTTCTAACTTTCTAAGTCCCCGCTCGTTAATCTTTATTTCGTCTTTGCTAAAATATGAAAATAGCATGAAGAATATGTTGCGCCAAATTATTTAATGATGAGCTATTCAACTTGTCTAAGATAAACATTTTTTATACTTTCTAACCAAATTTGAGCCTAGAAATTCTTTTTGTCTAGGTGTGACATTCATAATTCCCGGATTAAGCCGACTTCCTTTTTCAGAGGAGGAAGTTGCTAAGAAATATTTAATTCACAAGTAGTCCCCTGTCGCATCACATATATGCACTGTTTAGAAAAGATGATATTGACAACGTTAGTTTTTGCCGTTTTCGTGAGAAGGATTCACCATACTGTCAATATACCGTGATTGGTATTCTTAATTAATTAATCATCTGGTACTGACAATCTCTTTTATTCTTATCCTCGGATAGTCCTCATGCCGTAATAAGTGATGATATTAATATAAAAATATCTCAAATAAGAGTTACTCGTTTAACACGTGCGTTATCTCAACCGGATGTGGGACTAACGGACCAGTGATCAAAACTTTACTTCGAAATGCGAGAATAACGTGGCCGTAACATTTTAACTGTGTCGTTGTATTTCAATCACTCGAACACACACATTGTCTTGCACTTCGTCGCAAACGAAGATCAAAACAAAAAGGAAAGAAATAAAAATCTGACTCAGTATTTTTTTTAAGTTCAAATGAAATACATTTTTTCGTCGTTCTTCCAACAATAACACTTTTCATTATTTTTCAAAAGTCTTTTCGCACACATATGTTTTTATAACGCTCTGCCATATAAGATGTGCCTTTTTCAAAGTCTCTCTCCCCGCCACTTCACGCTTGTGCGAGCCAGCGCTTTCTCGCGCTTGTGTTCACACATCCGTTTTCCTCGGCGCGCACTTTACTTCTCTTGCTCGACCACGTGCTGTCCTTTTTGCTGCCTTTTGTCTCATCATTCCTAGTACGTCAGTGCGTGCGCACTTGCTTGATTTGCATATGTGCTAAGACGGCTGCTGCTGTTAATATTTTCGCTAGTCAATTTTACTGCTGATGATGATTTTCTCACACGCGCGCCATACGCGCTATGTTACACAAGGACGTGTTTAATGAGTCTTAACTATCATTCTTTCGTTTATTGTGATCATTTAACGTCTCAGTCTTGCATAAGTTGTATATTTCCTAACCCTAACCCTCCCCGCCTATTTCCATCCATATTTGGCCGAATTGAAACTACTCAAGTTCATTCAGCGAAGACTTAATTCATTTCTTCCAGTTTAGAAGGCAAGAAATATAAATCGATGATACAAGTTCTATTTGCGGAAGAAAAGAAGAAAAAAGAAAAAAGAAAAGAAAAGCGGATTGACCTTGACCTTACAATCTCGTTTCATTTCTTTCAAATTCTATGTGGCTTTATCGATACAACATGCTTGTTAACACTGTCAAAAGGTTACGGTGTGAATATCATTTTGAGCAGAAAGTTAAGGAATCTTAAACGGTGCAACAATTAAGTTTGGAATAACAAAATTAATTTCCGTGTGTATAGAATTACAAAAACGCTGAATATCTGCAAGGGCAAAATAGCAACTTATGTTCATTAAAATCATTTAAAATTGGTGGAATGGAACCTCGGTTTTGATCATAATTCGTTCTGAGAAAAACTATAAAACCGAATTCTGCGGAAACCAAATTATATTTTTTCAGTAAAAGAATTTTTAATTCGTTAATTCTCATATAGAATTATATAATATATGTAATATATAGTTAATTCTAATATAGAATTATATAATATATTCTAATATAGAACTAGATAATATATGTAATATATAGTTTATTCCAATATAGTAAAATTAATTTTAATTCGTTAATCTTCTTCTATAATATAAAGCTCATCTCACGTGTGTGAGTTACTTAACCGATGTTGTTCAATACTTACATTATTATTAAAAGAAAATATATTCATAAATCGTTTTAAAGCTTCAAATCACAATGTCAAGATTTGAGGTTATGGTTTTTAAGAGCTAAGTACATCTAAGATGTTAGACTATCAGCATTATTATTGGCAATCCCCAAAAGCTCATATATAGAACGGTGACGCTTGTCCGTAAACCACTAATGTATTATTTTAAGTAAATGTTGATTAGTGTGTGCGTGTGTGTATCTCTCTCTCATCTCTCTCTCTCTCTCTCTCTCTCTCTCTCTCTCTCTATCTATCTATCTATCTATCTCTATCTATCTATTAATCTATCAATCTATCTATCTCTCTGCTATGTTAATTCGCAAATTGCCTTCCTTTAAACAGATTTAAACCATCAGTCTTAGCAAGAACACAACGAATAAATAAAATTAAAACTTAAAAAATAAAGTTATAAATACACGAAAAAATAAATTAAAATAAAATAAAACAGAATATTAAAACTGACTCTACATTAGTAATGTTAAAGAATTGCATGTCCATTTGAATCACTACGAAACTGCTCGTGTTTATAACAGCCTCGTATGCACCTTCGAACATGTCTCATTTTACTTTTGTGTCTTAATTTGCTCCAGGTTGTATGTATCCGTTACACTTCTACATAGTATTGTCTTCTATAAATTATGTTTATATACACACTATACAATGCTTCAAGCAAACTACATTAATCTCTTGTATTTTATGGATTAATGTACAAAATTATTAAGCATCAGTTCGAGACATTCATGAACTGATGCTTGTACTTTATTTCGACATTTATAATCACTTACAATGAGTATTTCATATAGTCTTATTTGAAGTTGCTAAACTTATTGAATTGTAAATGACTTTTTCAAACGTAATCAGATTTTATTGTTTGCATCGGCTTTCTTTTTTTTTTTATTTAGTTAAGTCGAATGAGGTCGGAATGTACCAGATTAGGCTGATCAGAATACTGGATAGTTTATGGGGAATAAGAAAATTATATTATAAATACAGGGTGTCCAAAAAGTCACTGGAGGGTTGAAAATGTTTGTCATTAATGATCATTTTTTTCTTTATTTCAGATATTTTGCAGATAATATCTTGGCAATTGATTATGGATAAGTATAGCATTGAATGACGTACAGAAAATCAGGGGTTAATTGTTTTGATTCAAGGAGCTTATCGACGGCATTTTCATGTAGGAGGTAGCCCAAGTCACAACACAATTAAAAACATGGTGCGCCGATTTAAATACCAAGGAGCTGTATTTGATCTTCCGCAAGCTGGTAGCTGACGAAAATTGTGGGAACGCAGGCATACCTCTTAAACGGCCTCGGTGTGCGCTTTGCCGACGCAGCGTCATGATGTTGAAAAGGGTCCAAGATGGCGCCTGCGACCGTATATAACAATGCAGTCTCGCAGAATCTCGTGTGTTCTCGCGCACATATGCGAATATGCAAATTTGGAGGATTCTGTCTTTTATAAAAACAGGCTACTGGAGCAGATGGCAGAGAGGTGAAAACGTGTCTACGGAAAGTACTGACGGACGACCCTGCTGCAGTGAGCTAAGGTTTTGTGTACTCTTTTTTTTTCTTTGCGACAACAGAAACGTCATTACAAATGAAAATAGGAAAAGAGTGCGAGAGAGCGTGGAGTAGCATCTTGAAATATCGATTCGACGACACTCAACACAACTTGGGATATGTCGAAGCTCACTACACAATATTCTGCACAGTTTAAAACTTTTTCCTTATAAAGTGCAGCTTGTTCAATACTTGAAGCCTAAAGATTTTCAAACAAGGGTTCAATATGCAGCACGAATGCAAGAACTTATCCGAAATTATCTCAATGTTCAGCAAAAGTTGATTATATCAGATGAAGCTCATTTTCTTATGAATGGATTCGTTGACAAACAAAATTACTGATTTTCAGGCTCTGAAAATCCAAGGGCAATTCATCAAAAAGAGGTGCATCCCTTAAAGTGCACTGTATAGTGTGCAGTAACGGCGGAGAAGATTATTGGACCTTTTCTTTTAAGATCAAGATGAACATGCTGTCACTGTTACCGGAGAGAAATACCGGACTATGATTACAGACTTCCTGCGCCCACAAATTAAAGATAGGCCCGGATTATGGTTCCAACAAGATGGGGCAACGGCGCATACGGTGAAAGACACCAAGGAGCTTCTCAGGCAATGCTTTAGCGACATTATTTCTCGCTGTGGCAATGCCAAATTGGCACCATGTTCCCCAGACTTGACTATTCCCGACTTTTTCTTGTGCGGATATCTTAAGAATTGAAGAAAAATATTAGAAAGGAAATAAAGGAGTTGAATCGCAATCCAAAGATTCTACAATCTGTCATGAATGTTTTGGAAAAAGCACAAATATACGAAGCTGAAAATAGGCAATATATAAAAGACATTATTTTTAATAAATAAAGATTGGTTGAAATTTGCATTGTGTTCCAATGTTTTAGTGAGATTGTGTTAAAATTACAGAAAGATATCATCAAAAATAAAGGATCTATTTAAGTTCAAAACACTTCAGCGACTTTTTGGGGAGCCTGTATTTTATTACATTGATCCGAACTTTTTCAATTTGGATGCCTTAGCTTTTGTAAAGAAACTGTCAGTGAAAATCAATAGCAATGTTACACCTCCGTTCCGTCTCAAGAGACAGTGGGTACCCTCTGTAAGGGTTAACTGCGCGTGTAATTATGAGGCAAAGTTTTCGCAATCTCCAACAACACACCTCCTGAATCGACGCTGCGTGAGTCTAGTGACAAGGAGAAGTGCTTGACGACTGGAGACAATGCCGAGATAAGCGGAGAGCACACACAACACTTGGAATGATCCCCCATTTTAGTACTAATCAGGTTCAAGGTTGCTTAACTTTACTGATCTAACAGGAACCATTGTGTCAACGATAACTATGCCGTATATATAGCACGTTAAAATATAATAATATATATTTTCAAATAAAATGTTAAATATTATACATAATAATATAATAATAGCACATGTTAAAATGTACTTGTCTCCATTCGGGTACAAGATAGGTACAAGGGCACGAATTTGTGGAGCCAGAACCCACCCCCATCCCAGGGGCTTTTTATTATTGTGCTCAGCTTAACGACAGTGATCTAACGAGAACCGGGTATTTATTTGTTTCCCCACTGAGCAAATTAGGCACAAGGCCGTTTTTTAATGTAGTGAGTAGAGGGAGGCAGCAGATAGTGACAATTGGTATGAAGGGTTTCTCCTACATTGACCAATAACTGATTCTACAAGAGCAATGGTCTTATATGTAGGTTTGAGATCTAACGAGAACCGATGTGTCAACATAATTATGCAGTATTTTATGTATCAAAACTATTAGACGCCGTTTCCACTTGAATGATTTGCATATCTTTTAATATAATCTAGCCTGGATGCTCGGCGTTTCCCGGGTGTTTGAAGGTGTGTGTTGAGCAAAAATAAAGTGATAATAGGCAGGCAGACTCGAACCTGTACCGCGAAGGAGAAAAAGAAAGTGAAAAAAAAGTGATGTCTTTGCTTTTACGTCCATCGCCAAACCGGAAGTGGTGAAGGTTTAAATTAAGGTTAGACAATCGAAAAGAGGCGATGACTTTCGAAAATATCGGCGGAAAAACTACCCCTCCTTGTAGAAAAGTGCTCAACTGAGGATGACAGAATTAATGCTTTTGGACAATTTTTCGATATTTATCGTCCGAAGGGTCGAGTTTTAAAACGATACTGATCTCGTGAAAATCCGTTGCTTCTGTCGAAAGCTTTAGGCAGACATACATACATACATACATACATACATACATACATGCATACATACATGCATACATACATACATTTAAACAGAAAGGTGAGACTTATTTAATATAAATTACTGCGGATAAGTACTTGAGATACAGCCGTTTTCTAAACCAAAAATGCATTTCTTTTATGAAGCGGGATAACTAAATCAAGAATAGTAGAATTTTGATCGGCTTACGTTTAGCCTCAGCTTAACTATCAACGATTAATCTTCACATCGACGTAATTTAAGGCGGATTTAATTTAAGCACCTCGTTAATGATTCATAATTATCTCGTAAACATTTATTTATTTATTTCAAAAGGCTTTTAGTTTAATTAAAAGCCTAGAAAATTTACGAATTGTTTGAAAGATAGAAAAGCTACTTTGTGAATTTATGTATATTAATCACTTTTTTTTATCCTCCATCTTTCTCTTTTTTCTCTTTTTATCTACATACACACGTCGCTGATTTTTTCCCCTGCTGATTATAACTCGGTCGTTCTTCAACAAAATTATTGCGTATTAGTGAACTTTAATTAACCGGAAGTATCTTTTTTTGTTGTTTTCATTTTCTAGTTCTAGTTTCTAGTTTCTAGTTTCTAGGGAAATAGGGAGACAATCCAAATTTCTTTGATATAATTAAAGTCTCATGAATTGTAACAGGCGTTTTAGAATATCCTGATATGCATGAACTCTTTTAAAACATGAATCTTGAAATATGATTGTTTCCTTTTAATAAGAATTAAAATTTATGACAATTAGGTAAATTTACGTCTATTTTCGGAAAAATTATTCAATAAAAATCATTAAAATATGGATTGTCTCTTCGTTTTCTCTACTAAAATTCTTCGGGAAATTAAATAAAAAATACTTCTGGTTAGTTAAAGCGCACTAGTACAAATTCTTACTGTTATGTTTGCAGGTTGAACCAAATAACGTGTAAGGCAATACAAATGAAAACTCAACAAACAAAGGTAGATCAATAAGAAGTGTATTAGGAAAAGTATATTTGCAGTATATTTACATAATGGTTGTCAGGTAAGAGAGTCTTGGCTGGAGAACATATCTGCTCTCGGCTCGGCCTTCGGTGGCTTCTGGTTAACACACCCTCAGACTAACCGAGTCTTGTTATTTATGTGTAATATTATCCACATATGTAATAAACCACATCATAATATTCAAGTGCAGACTATATCAGTGATCAATGTTAGTACTTCTATAATGTTTCTCATCTGTTGGCTGGCAATAATTTCGTTTTATTCACCCTTATCCTTGAGTGGTATTCAGCCTTGATACATGATGACCTAATCGTGATACAAGTAAACAAAAATAAAAGTAGATATGGTTAGGTAAATAAGTTGCCTTATTTGGAAAGTGTGGATGCTCTACATCAGAGATATATTATAGATTCTAGACGCCCCCGTTATCTGTGAGTCACAAACCCTGCCACTATTTAGGTTTAAAGTCGCCTTGGAGAAAGATTCAGGCAGCTGTACACATGACTTAACTATCATTTTCCATAGCTTGATTCAATTTACTATTTTTATAAATAAGTTTGATTTTATATATCATATGTCTTTTAAAGCATTTTTCCATAACTAAATAAATAACTGCAGAATTTTGATACAACGAAACAGTCTATTTGTGAAGTACTATAAAGTCACTCCTTCCTAGGTGGAGCCCTTTCATTAAATTATATCTTCAACTACTTAGCATGATGCATAACTCTTTGTTTGTAAACAAATAAATGGATCATTTAAAAGAGTCGATCAATGCTTATAAAGGCACTGGAGATATGATTTACGTGCGCTGATCCCTGGGCTTAGCGGTACATGTTTGTAGAAGGAGTGCTAGTCTAGTCGCATTTAACAGTGAAATAGTCTATATATATAGAGAGAGATGTTTTTATTTGCTTTTTGTTAGCGATACTTTCTTGAATTAATTCAAGTATTTATACGAAAGTGCATTTTTACCTAAATGCTTGTTGGGAATAATTTTCCCATTGACTAATCTGGTACCCTCTTTTTAATGGGGAGCGGCATATATATTATTTTTAAAATATAATTATCCATTGACACGTGTTTCGTCGTCCATGACTCATTAGAGTGGCTCAATCTATATTTTAAAAATAATATATATATATATATATATATATATATATATTCTGATGCTATTGTTTTCCAGAGGTTAAGTAACTAATAAAGTTTAACGATATTAATACAAGAGTGCTCAATATCGAAGTAGAGCAAGGTATGCTCTTTATTTGCTTTACATGTGCGGTAATATGTTGCTACACAGTCATGGGCATGTTTCGATCAGCTAGTTATCAATAACTAAAGACGTCTTCAGGCGAAAGGAAAGATGCAATCTTTGCTTTTATAAGTTGTATCGCCTGAAGACATCCTTAGTTACTGATAACTAGCTGACCGAAACATGCTCATGATTGTGTAGCAACATATAACTACTTATGTAAAAATAAAGTATATATATATATATATATATAATGCGTATTTTAGTCCGTTAAAATCTAGCAAAGTTGCCTTATAATGAGTGCTTTATGCAGATCAATGGTTGAAATGGTTTAATATGTACCCATTTTGCATTAAATGCTAATCTTTATTAATCCCTAACTGTGCATTAAACGGACATCATAATATACCGTATTATAACAAACGTCCATATAACATTTCAGTGAAATCAGGCTAGTAGTTTTCAAGAAAAAGTATAATTTTAATACTAATCCTATTAACCCCTATTAATCTCTTACTGTGTATTTAACAGATACTATAATACTTAGTTCGCTATACCTTATCATAAGAAAGGTCCGTACAAAATTTCAACCAGGTCGGCCCAAGAATTTTTCGAACATCTATTTAGTCATTCGCGATGATATTAGTTTCTTAATTTCTGTAATGATCGATCTGGCATTTTAAACAAGGAGCTTCTCTTTATTTTATTTTGTCCGTTTCATTATTAGTTTTCTTTTAATTACAAATTACGGATTTTGTTGAATATTACAGAATTACGATAACGTATGCTCGAACTTCCTCAACAATGAAGTAATGACCTTGAATAAACATGTTGATGACATGTCTTTGCATTTTTCCGTTTATCCAAAATATAACTAGCGAACATAATAAAACTGGAGGCAGTGAAGGGCAAATGAAGCAACTAATGGTGGAATAATAAGAATATTGTGAGATTAATGTATTAAAGACAAGAATCTCTTAATCTGAAAGCTCTAATTTCAATCTTCCAAAATAGATTTAATTTAACGACATCCAAGAGTAAATTAAAAGAATATGATTTTAAGATAGAAATGTTTTTAGAGTATATTTCTTAATTTTTTTTTTTTACATTTTCACCCCAAACAAGGCACATTGTCACTTTGGTGTAGGGGGCTACTATCAGAGGCAGCAATTACTGGGGCACTATATAAAGGGATTTGTGCAGCTAGATGTCGGTTCACGTTACACTTGAACTTCTGCATGTCAGTACAGTTGGGGAAGCAGGGACCTAGAATGGAATTCCAGAATCTAGCGGTTCTGGGGAAGAAACTACTGTAGTAGAAAGATCTTCTACATCTAGAGATCTCTACTGCGTGGGGGTGGGATTTAGCTGCCTGTCGGGTTTGTCGATGGTGTCTACGTCGTGGGGACACAAGTGCTTGAAGTTCGTCAGAGCATTCACCATTAAAATACTTGTAGAACAGGCAGAGGGATGCAACGTTTCGTGGATGGGACAGAGGCTGAAGCTTAGATGCCAGTTCAGGGCCTATCAGATTGGCGACTCTCTTTTGAACCTTGTCTAGGAGCGAGAGACTAGCAGCAGATGCACCAGCCCAGATGTGACAGCAATACTTTATACATGGGCGAATTGTGGCCTTATAGAGGTACTGGATACTTTCGGGTGTCAGTAGTTTTCTAGCACGGTAGAGAGAGCTTACCTTCTTCGCAGCGGCCCTGGCAATGTTTTCAATATAATTGTTCCAACTCATGTTTCCTGTGAGCTTTAGGCCAAGCAGTTTAAAAGATGTACTCTCAGATAGTGTGTCACTGGCCATTTCTATTGGAGAAGGTTTCTTACAATTATTGAAGTAAACCAGTTTAGTCTGGGCAGCATTGAATGTGACCATCCATTTTTGTCCCCATTCCACTAAAAATTGGAGGTCATCCTCTTGTGTTTTTACCATTTCTTTAGTTATGTGTTCATTTGTTTTCCTGTCATGCCTGTTGTAGAGTGTGGTGCTATCAGCATATACACCTATCTCAGAGGCAGTTTTGTCGGGGAGGTCATTAATAAATATTAGGAACAATAGAGGTCCAAGGATAGACCCCTGAGGCACTCCCGCATTTATATCGTATTGTTTAGATGTACGACCGTCGAGGACAACCTGGATTTTTCTCTTATCTAAGAAGGATTTAATTATGTTAAGTATTCTACCAGTGATACCGTATTATCTAATTTTTCCTGAGGAGACCCTCATGCCATACTCTGTCAAAAGACTTAGATATATCTATATCTACCGCTCTGCTCTCCCCCGCTTTATCCAGTGAATGGTATATACGTTCAGAGATTACAGTGAGGATGTCTGCTGTGAAACGGGCATGCCTAAATCCATATTGTTTGTCAGTCAGAAGTTAAGCATCTGTAAGGTGACGGACTAGAGCATTGTTAATTATGGTCTCAAATATTTTGGCGAAAAGTTGGAGGAGGGTATTGAGGCTATCATTTGATGGGTCGGTTCCTTCGCCAGAATTCTTGAATACTGGTACCACAGAAGCAGTTTTCCATCAGCCCGGAAAGCAAGATTCATTAAGGCATTTGTTGTAAAGTTTGGAAAGAACTGGAGCTACTTCGGCTGAACACTTTTTAATAGCACAGCTGGGATGAGATCAGGTCCACATGCTTTTGAAGTGTCAAGATTTTTTATGATAGCATGCACCTGAGCAGGGGTTATTTTTAGATCGTCTAGCATGGCATCTGTCTGCAAAGGAAAGTCAGGCAGGGGGTGGTTGGAAGGATCCAGTGTGGAGTTTGAGGCAAACCGGCTGGCAAGCATATTAGCCTTGTCGGTTGCTGAGCAAACAACCTCGTGATTGTTGGTAAGTGAGGGAATTGTTGATTGCCCATTATTTACTACACTGTTGTAGATTTTCCAGAATTCACGAGTTCCTAATTTTTTTGCTTCGATGCGTTTTTTAGGGTTTTCAGTAAATTCTCTCTTAGTTGTCGCTATTTCTTTCTTAACGTTACTTCTAGCTTCTGTATACTTCTGTCTGTTTTAACTCGACTTATGTCGGTTAAATCTGCGGTATGCATGCTGTAAACCATTGGGGAGAGTGGGGCTTGCTATAAAATAAATATGTTTCATTTTATTTTTGGGAGTTTAACTTTAGAAGTTGATACCGATCTGGATTAGAGATCTGAGCGTAGCAAGTATAAACCCATAGTAGCATTTTCATTACGGATGTTGAAGCCCTTAACGTGATCTATACCTGGTTCTATATATAAAAAAATAAAACTGGGGAAACCATTGCCGATTGCAGAATCGATCCGGTCACAAGTCATACCATGTTGATTCATAGGGATTCACATTTACGTTTATTTATTTATTTATTTATTTATTTTTACCAACAACAGTCGTACTTAAACTTTTTACGAGTGTAGACTATGCTTCCACCGGGAAACGCCGGTTAATGGGCCCTGATAGTTAATAAAATAAAAAGGATTTTCCCTCACCACTTTCGAAATTATAGGATAATAAATAAAAACTTCCTACGCACAACTTTTACGCCCACAACACATACATTTTATCCCTATTTAATAATTCTTTTATCTCCTTATAATAATACTAGAACTCCCAGGATCTCATACATTTGTGTGACGTATGGAATAGGGGATAACTGTGATAACGTTATACATTTATTATAAGCTTCGATAATCTGCATATTTAAACATGTGGCAAATCAGACAATAAAAAATGAAGTAAGTACTGCATCGGTTACATTACCCGTCTTAAGGCGGGTATTCATCTAGTTTAAGCGTCATTCTTTTTAAGGAGCAGCTTTAGCAACTGAATTATGGCGCATAATGAATTGAGAAATGTAAATCATATAAATGTTTTCATGAAAGATAGCATTTTATTGGTAAAGAAATAAAGACATATATATATATATATATACATATATATATATATATATATATATATATATATATATATATATGTATGTATGTATGTATCTATATTGAATGTTAACTATGTTAGTTTCTTTTGTTTGCAAATGTCAATGATGCTTTAAAAGAAAGACAAGAAACATGCATTCTTAAGATGTGTTTACTTAGTCTGTCCGTTTAGCAATGGGAACATTGTCTAAATTAAAGTTATTTTTGCGAATGGAGATAGCCGCTTATCAAGACCCAAATGCCATTCGAGGATAATGGTTAATAAGAAAACTGTGATAACCGATACTGATAGAAATTTTGATCAAATTGATTATTTGCGAGAACGGCTCAATAAGAACTTCTTTAATAGACCTGAAAACAACTATGTTGTAGTCAGTTGGAAAGTAGCCCCTTTAAGACAGATGATCTATGGCGGTATATTCTTTATTGGTCCTGTTCTCCTTCCATTTGTTAGAGGTAAACTCTTGGTGCGGGATTAATCAAGTACCAAACTGCTAGGCGAGCACATGACTTGAAACAATTTATAACCGTAGATATCGTCCGGCTCCGTTAAGTCTGTGTTTTCTGGCCCATTCTACTGGCTGTGATTATAACGAGGTGCCATCTGCCATTGGCAATGGTGTAAATTGGTACGCATTATCATAGCTTCTTGTTGTTGCCGTGTTAACTAGCAGTGAACGGCTATTCTATGCCAACAATGGCTGCCGCCATATAGTCCAGCTGGCTCGTTTCTTGATAACAATTTGCCAGACTTACGCATGCGCAGATATTTCGACGCAAATAGAATAAATGATAAAACCATGTAAACATCTTTCTTGCGCCGAAAACAAGAAGAAAATTAACACATAAGAAGTGGAAATATAAAGCATGTCTTCAGTAGAAACAACTTTCTATCACGTATTATTTGGATTATTCGAACTGCCTTTCTCGTGTTGAATGCCATTTTCACAGCGCTTTGGTTGATGTAAGCTTCGGCCTTCTCCAGGTGTATTTTGTCGAACTCGGAAATGTTTCTGCCGAATTTAGGAATTTGGACGGAATTTCGAAAGGAAACCTTCATTTACTTTACGAGGATAACATGCTCTTGTTCCGTCAGCCATGACTAGATAGAGGTCGCAATCGTATTTTGTTGGTCGCCCAGACTGAGAATTGAACCTTCTAACAGAAGAATATAACTTTTACAATTAACTTTTCCATGTACTTTAACTACTGTGCGTTACGGGTCTGCAAGTGGGAGACCGAAAAATACAATTGCGAATTACTTAGAACCTCTATCCAGTCATGCCTGACGAAACGAGAGCATGCTACGTCCATGAAGTAAATAAGGAGTTCCGTTCGAAATTCCGTCCAAATTCCCTGAGTTCGACAGAAACATTCCCTAGTTCGACAAGATACATCTGAAGAAGGTCGGAAGTTACATCGGCAAAAACGTTGTGAAAATGACATTCAAGATGAGAACAGTAAATTAATAAAGTCTAATACATCTCTTTTTATCTATTTTTTTTTTTTGTTGTTCTCGATACTTTTATTCCTACAAAATTAATATTTGACTAGCAGGACCCGTGGAAATTCTACGGAATGACAAATATACTGAATCAACAAATATGTTTTGATGAAGCTGATTTGTTTTTTTTTTTGTTTTGTTTTTTTGGATAGCGCAAAAAATAGGTTTTTTTGGGGGGGACAATAACATGCGGTAAATATAAGTTGTTTTTTTTTCATTTCTGTGAAAATAGAGTCAATTGTATTTTAAATATAAAACTGACCGAGATGAATTAATAAATACTAATAAATACGCAGAACGTAATATTGTGATACATAATTTAATGCAAATAATAAAATCACATTGTAAAAGACAATCTTTAGAAAGAGTAAGCTCTTTCAGTTCAGCACCTCTACACACACAATGTTCTTTTTTTTCCCTGTTTATTTGGAATGCCCCCGTTTTTACGTAACATTTTACTGACGCCTTTCTTCGACGAAAAATTGTTACACGGTAAAATTACTACGAATTCTTTTCTTATGCTATTACAACAATCTAATATATAAATTGCTATATGACTGTCTGTCTCCATATTTTCAAACTCTCTTCCTAAATTAAAAGTCGCAGAGCGGCGGCGCGGCGCTAGGTGCCTCAAATGATTGGATGTTTACGGACCGTGCTTTTACAGGTCTTTAGCCGGTTAAAATAGTTCTTAAGGAGTAAAACAAGGGTCAAGATTGAAAAAAAATCATTATACATCTTGTACATTCATTTTAGTTTATTTTTCATTTTTCATTTTTAATCAGTTCATATGCATGTTACCTTGTTACAGTGGTAACGTCACCAGCTTTTAATGCTATAGTTTTGCTTTCGATTTCGATTCCAGCTGAAGGTACCCAAATACTTTTTTACTTTTGAAATCACGACTCTATAATAATGTATGCGAAACCTGGACAAGTTAAAATATCATAGTTAAGCGTATTTTACGCCCGGGAAAGCCCCCCCCCCAGTGATCATATATTATTATTATATATTCAAAAACAAGGCTACATCAAAGGGAGGTCATTCTCATATTCGTATCAAGGTTTGCCAGCTTGGCCTTTGTAAAACCAAATTTCGTAAATTTGTAATTTTGAAGCAGTTTATCCTTCAAAAATTGTATTTAACTTTTTAATGTATAAACAAACTAAAGGATGAAACAAGCAGAATATTACATAGATTCTTGATCGCCAGTTATATTCGTGTGTGGGGGGTCGCTATATGCTGTTAATAACAATAAAATGCAATTCGATTCAAAATACTCTGATCGCGTCGGAATAATTTTCTTATAGATGTCATCTAAAAGAAAAACGGGATGTAACTCTGTATTTGTAGATATAAAGTTACTCCTCTTTTTCAGAAAAAAAAATTGGAAAGAAATTACATAGTTACAAAAAAACAAACTTAAATTCAGATCAGGCAACACGAAGTAATATATATATATGAAATTATATATAACATATATATATATTATATATATGTTATATATATATATATTTCATATATATATATGCGTATATATATATATATATATATATATATATATATATATATATATATATATATATATATATATATATATATATATATATATATATATATGCATATACAGTGATGATCATATTTATTGGCACGGTAAAATAAAAGTTAAATTTTGTCTAATAAATTCTAAAAAAGGGATTAAATTAAAGAAAATAACAAAGTATATTATGTATTTTTAACTGGCCTTTCCGATGCAGCAATCGGATTTTAGAAAAAATAAATAACAAAGGAACAACAAACATAATTGCAAAAAACCCTTGTTCAAAATTATTGGCACGATTTATTTAATAATCAATTGTATAGCCTTTGGCCTTGATTACCTTCCTCAGTCGCTTTTCATAGTTTACAACCAAGTTGTTGCACTCTTCAGTAGTAATTTTAGCCCACTCTTCCTGACAATAATCCTCCAATTGAATAAGATTCTTAGGCTTCCTTTGCATTACCCTCAATTTTAATGTTCTCCATAAATTTTCAATTGGATTAAGGTCTGGGCTTTGTGATGGCCACTCCAAAACATTAATATGATTGTCCTCAAGCCATTTCTTAGTCAGTTTAGCCGAATGCTTTGGGTCATTATCTTGCATGAACCACATACGACGACCAAGTGAGAGCTCTTTAGCAGAGTCTTTCAGGTTTTCATCCAATATTTTAACATAATCTTCTTTTTTATGCTACCTGTGACCTTAACAAGTCGCCCTGGTCCAGAGGCAGCAAAGGATCCCCAAAACATCAAACTGCCTCCACCGTGCTTCACTGTGGGTATGGTGTTCTTAGGCAGGAAAGCTTCGCCAGATTTTCTGTAAATATAAGACACTTTATTATGGCCAAATAACTCTATTTTCGTTTCGTCAGTCCATAGAACACGTTTCCAGAATGCAACATCTTTATCAATATGACGTTTTGCAAAGGCTAGCCTTGCTTTCAGGTGCATAGGCTTCAATAAGGGAGTCTTTCTCGGACGACATGCTTTTAAACCAGCTCTCTTCAAAACTCTACCAACTGTATGTCGAGATACATTCACTCCAGAGGTGCTCTGTTCATCAACAATCTCCCCAACAGAGATCCTTGGGTTTTGTTTTACTTGTCGAACAATTTTCCGTTCATCTCTTGGGGAAAGAATCCTTTTTCTCCCTCTACCCTCTAAACTCATAACGTGGCCTTGCGATTTGAACTTGTTTATTATGGCTCTAACAGTGGATTTGGGAAGGTTTAGCTTCTTTGAAATCTTATCATAGCCCTCCCCATTGGTATGGCATGCTACAACAAGCTTCCTGGCGTCTTCGCTGTGTTCCTTAGTTTATACCATGGCGATTGAAAATTATAATTTAGTCACTTATAATAGTTTAAATAAATCGCTATCTAAAAATTATCTGAAAAAAATTATTCACTGAATTAGCGTTAAACAAGCATAATATGGCTATAAAAAAGTTCAGAAAGCACGTAAACCGGAAATTGATTGATATTATACTGATACTAAAAGAAAAACAAAGCCGTGCCAATAATTTTGAACAAGGGTTTTTTGCAATTATGTTTGTTGTTCCTTTGTTATTTATTTTTTCTAAAATCCGATTGCTGCATCGGAAAGGCCAGTTAAAAATACATAATATACTTTGTTATTTTCTTTAATTTAATCCCTTTTTTAGAATTTATTAGACAAAATTTAACTTTTATTTTACCGTGCCAATAAATATGATCATCACTGTATATATATATATATATATATATATATATATATATATATATATATATATATATATATATATATATATATAGCCAGAGATGTCTCGTATTGCGGGGTTCAAATCGTTCGACTGGTATTAATCGTGACACCCTGCACTGAAGATTTCCGAAAGGATGAAACACTAGTGTCTCTAATTATTTAATTATTATAGTAAAAAATAATTATGACAGCCCCTTTAAGAAATTCGTTTCTTATCGTTGAGCACTTTCAGTTGAATTAAAGTCGATCAATTTAGCTCTATAATGTATAACGATTAAATCACTGTCTGACTGACGTAAATGAATATTTAAAAATTAAGATGTTTAAATTCAACGTTATTTCACGCGGTTAATGGTAGCCGAATGGATTAGGTCTCCGCTAATCGAGCCAGAGATGTCTCTTGTTGCGGGGTTCAAATCGTTCGACTGGTATTAATCGTGACACCATGCACTGAAGATTCCCGAAAGGATGAAACACTAGTGTCTGTAGGTATTTAATTATTATAGTAAAAAATAATTATATATATATATATATATATATACATATATATATATATATATATATATATATATATATATATATATATATATATATATATATATATATATATATATATATATATATGAAATATAGTTATCACACAGTCATGCGAGATAGGCTAGTGATAGAGGTATACGCTTCTTACTGTGGGGTCCTGATTTCGAATCTCGCTAGATTCAGCCACTGTGATGAGTGGTAGACGACGAAACACGTGTCAGTGGATAAGTATATTTTAAAAACAATACATATGCCGCTCTCCATTCGGGGGTACCAAATTATTCAAAGGGGAAATTATTCCCAACTCGCATGTACAAAGCGGATACTCGCAACAACTTGGCAACGTAAAAAAAATCAGTTTCGAGCAAAAAAGGAATAGAATAAAATTATATAAGTAATTACACACCGAAGCTGTTGTAACACGGAATAGCAGTTACAATGAACAAAATACTTTTTCAACTGGGACTAACAGACTACCCCCTTTCAACTAATAATGAAAAAGGATCGTGTTGTTGGACACTGAAAAAACTTTCAAGACTGTACTTGAAGATATTTTTAAAACTAAATAAGCTAAAACGGTTAGAACGATTTTCTCTAATCAAATTGTTTGTTGTTCTCTCAGAAAAAAAAACGTAAACTGTTTTTTTTCTCGAATAAGTAAATTGGGAAAAACCTCTACAAGATGGGGGACTTCAAGGAAAACGCCGTGCGGATGTTCAAACAGACCTACAAAAACACCAAATGCTACAACTACAAAAACAACATTACTACACCATCAGAAAATTAAAGAAAGGTTGATTCAGCAATAACAATCAATTAAAAAAATCAAGAATTGCTTCTCAAAAGCTTTACCAATAAACGTCACACTGACAAAAACGCAGCGTTTTCACAAAACACGACATGGAACAGCATGGATACATTTACCTATTTTCTCGGGCAAGTCTTACGGTTTCTTTAGAAAGTATGAAGACATTTTCAATGTCGATTGTGAAAACTGGCCTCATGCAAAAACGTTCGATTACCTTTATGAAAGCTTGCAACTGATAAACATAGTAGATTCGTAGACTATACCCTACCTACTTAGACTACGGATTTGGGGTCAAAGCAGTTTATTTCTATACGCCACTATTCCACGAAAGGTGGAAATGTTTTAAGTTGGCTAACTGGGACGAGTAAGATTATTTAGCGCTTGTAGCGGTTGTAAACAAACACTGCAACGATTTTAGACTAGCAGAATTATTGGCAAATGATTTTAAATATCTCATTTTCATTCAAATATTAGCGTCGACAAAAATGCTGAGATTAGACGGTGAGTACTAGTCAAATACGAAAGCGAACACAATCTCACACTACACAAACTTGCAGTAGACTGCCAAATGGTTCTAAGCGTGAGAAGCGACTCTAAAAATATAAAAGAATCGGGTGTAGCATATGTCAGAAAAGTAAAGTATACATCCAAAAATTACTCCTGTAAAAAAGAAAAAAGAATATTTCCAATCACATTCTTAGTGTAAAGCAAAGAATTACTCCTCAAAAAGAGAAAATAAAATAAAAAATCACTCCCCCTAAAAAAGAGAAAAATAAAGTGTTTACCAACATATTCAAAACGAGTGAGCCATACAAAAACAAAAGAAATCACTCTTGAGAGAATGTGACAGATGCGGAGAATTACACTGGGAAAATACTGCCTGTTTCAGAATATAAAACTATGATAATATAAATTGTGGCAAGCTTGGTCATAAAATCTCGCATTGTAAAACTAAATGCAAATCAAAAAATAGAATCAGACCGACAAATTTCGACGGAAAATCAGACGAAAATTTACACGGGTATCTAATAGTCAAAATGTCGAATAAAACAGTGAAATTACTCTTAGACATTTGGCCGAACCTTTCAATTATAAATTTACATATGTGGAAGAAACTCAACAAACCGACGTTGGATGAAACACAAACGTCAGCCCGTACGGTGACTGGCAACAAGATTAATTTTATTGGTGAATTATATTTACCAGTAAATTTTAACGGTACTATTAAAAAACTTAAAAGCGGTCGTCCTAAAAAAATCTGAAAATTTTGTTTTGGTTACGAACTGGATGGACAAGTTTACCTTTTGGAGTTATTCAATAAATATTTTCTGCTAAAATGTCGAAAAGGTGATATCAAATGCCGAGAAATTAAAAGCTGAACTAAGACAAAGTTTTTTCGAAGTTTTTTTTTTTTAGCAGGTTTAAGCAAGTGCACGAAAATGAAAGCAAAATTCGACGTGAAAGAAACGCACAGCCCATTTGTCAAATGAAACTTCTATTCGCGACTTTGGGCAAAATTAACGAAGAACTTGATAGATTTTAAAAAGCGGACATATTATTGATGATGAGTGGGTATCCCGACGGCTTACATAAAAGAAAAAAAAGAAAAAGAGATATGTGTCTGCGCTGATTTTTCTACTGGTCTTAATAGAACATTAAGAGATCACCATTATTCTCTCCCCACCTTAGAGTAGATATTTACTAAACTTAACAGAGGGAAAACTTTCTCAAAAGTTGACTTGAGCGAAGTGTACTTACAAATCCAAGTAGTAAAGAAAGCTAAAAACTTCTCACTATAAACACACATATTGGTCTATACAATTTCGAAAGGCTTGCGTTCAGAATTAAAGTAGCACAGAGAATTTTCCAACAAATAATGGACACCATGCTCGACGGTTCGGTCTTCGCAACAGCCTACTTGGATGCCATCATAGTAGCCAGCAAATACTCACACAATATCGGAAACATATTCACATGGTTTTCGAAAGAATTCAAGAATACGAATTTAAAGTCAAGAAATGCAAGTGCGATATTTTTATGACTGAGATTAGATATCTTGATGAAAATTGAAGACGATCTGGTTCGAAAAGGGCTACAGCAATTAGAGATATGCCGGTCCCCTATATTTTTCAAACTTTACAAAACTTCCTGGGATTGGCAAATTATTATCAGGTTTTTATCTAAACGAATTATTAAAGAAAAACAAAGTCTGGAACTGAACGCCGTATTGTTAGACGGTGTTCGAAAAACTAAAAGAGGCATTAACTTAAGGCTTTTTTTTCTGATACACTATGAACCAAGGCTGGATATAAACTTAGTGAGCGACGCTATTTCATAAGGCATCGAAGCGTATATATTACACAAAATGTCCGACGGCACAAAAAAAGCCAACAGCACGTACTTCAAGAACGCTGTTACTTGCCGAGATACAATATTTAAAAATTGAAAAGAAACTTTCGGTATCATTTTCGCTTATCAAAATTCCATAGGTGAATACATGGCAAACCCTTCACGGTGTAAACCGACCACAAGCCTTTACTTATGATGTTCGAATCAAGAAAAGATTACCGGCGTACACTGCCAACAGATTACTGAGATGGTGTACCATCCTCTTAAATTACAATTTTAAACTGGAGTACGTGTAATCGAAATAAATTAGTCACGCAGATGGACTATCAAGTTTAATACCTAAGGAAAGAGAACCTTTCGTGGAGTCTAGAATAATTGCACTGTGCATTGACTGCAAAATTAAAACAATGATATCAAATGCCGTTAGAGCGCTTCTGGCGACATTACTAGAAATGAAAGGGGAAGCGTAAATAGATGATTCCGTTTACGACATAAAAAGTAAAACCGCTACGAAATACAGAAATGTTTCAGATGTAATCATATTATGCGACAAGGTCCTGCTGTTTAGTGAAAGAATCGTAATTTCTAAAACCTTAATAAAAGATTTGTGCGGGATTTCCACATAGGACACTCCAGGAAATACTAAATGGAAAGCTTGATGAGAAGCTACGTGTACTGAGCGAACATCACAGAGATGATTGACTCTTGTAAAGGTTGATCTATAGAGACAAAAGCACCAACTATCACTATCAAACTCTCGCCAAAACCGGATCAACCGTGGTCGAGAATCCACAGCGACTTTTTGCGTCGCCTTGAAGACTTAATCGTAGTTGATGACTACATCAAGTGATCTGATATATCATGGAGACAACAATTAATTTTTACACAAATTTTTCGCCCGTTTTGTGAATGATGACGGAACTCAGTTCACATCTGCAAAGTTCAATGATATTTTTGGTATTTTTTATATTAATTTCAATATCATGCTAAGTCAATCGGTCAGGCCGAGAAATTTGTAAACATTTTTAAAAGGGTACTAAAAAGGCACAAGCTATACCAACGGACGAAGCGCGACAAAGGCTGCGACTGATTGTAACGTTTCCACCCACACAAGATGTAACAAAGAACTGTCTTTTTCCTTCCGAGTTATTTTATTTCGTTTCAAATCTCGTCCAATCACGTGGGCTTACTACGTTTTTCATGTCTTCTTGCATAAAAACAGGTACACTTCTTGCGTTTTCTCTTTTTTATTCTTCTTTCCATGTGCAAGTGGCAGAAAGAACATACCCTTTGTCTCTTTGCAGTAAAGCTATTTGTGACATTACTACTACAGTACATAGCATTAAACCGAATGGAAACACTCCAACGACAGCCTCCCTTACCGAAAACATGTTCGCACAGAAAGTGAGATTGGTTTTGATAAACTCCCAGGTTTCCAGACTTTCTTCGTATGGCCATTCTATTGATAGTACACACATGCAACTCTAGTCATCTTCGAAGTAATCTACTCTCGCTGCAATGAATTGTTGTACTGTTCCAACCACTCATGGAAGGCCCCATGGAAATCTTCTTTTATTAGCGTGTCAATGACAGTCGTCACAGTCTCTTTCATCTTTTCAGTTGTCTCATAACAACAGCTTGGAAGGTTTTCCTTGAGCTTAGGGAATAACCAAAAGTGACAGGGAGCAAGGTCTGGACTATAGGGAGTGTGAGGAACTGTCTTGATGACCATCTTGGTCAAATGGTTTGATCTTCCCTGACCACCCTTGGGACAAACGTCTCACAAATCTTCCGCATCTTCAGTTCTTCTCGAATAATTGTTTACAGTTTTCACACTGACAATAAACTGTGCACTTATTGTCGCTATAGATACACAACAGTCTTTATCCATGAAATTCTTTATTTGGCCAATCACCTCTGATGTTCTGATTTCTTTACTCTTGCCACATTCCTTACAGACGCCGTCTCTTCCTTGAATTTCTTATGTCACTTACAAACTGATGTTCCATTCATGCAAGATGGTTCAAAAGCAGTCTGAAGCATTTCATACATTTCTGTGGTATTTTTTTCCAAGTTTAAAACAGAATTTTATTGCATATCGTTCTTCTGAAGTGCCCTCACGTCCAGATTGCATTTTTTACGCAGATTTTTGGTCTAAACACTTGAAATTTTAGATGTAGGTTACTTGGACATGGATCAAACTTTTAAATTTGATTTGAGCCCCCCCCCTCGAATGTTAAGTGGTCAAAATTGGGGTCAAAGTTAAAAAAATGATCTCTGCGCTCTCTACCAAATTACTAAGCCAATTTCTGATCTAAACATTTGGCTTTTACATAAAGTTTATTGAGAGGTAGGGCAAGCTTTTTAATCATTTTGGGTCGAAAATTTGAGCTGCCAAGGGGTCAAAGTTCAAAATATTTAACCTTTGCGGTGTCTAGCAAACCATTCAGCTAATTTTAGGTCTATAAATTTTTAATTTATACATAACAGGTATTCATACATGTGGCAAGCATTTTAATCAGTTTTGGGGCGAAAAATGGCCTGCCAAAAGGTCAAAGTTGAAAAAGTTTACCTTTGCAGATTCTACCAAATTCATCCGCCAATTTTGGGTCTAAAGACTTGAAATTTTAGATGTAGGTAACTTGGACATGGGTAAAACTTTGTGTTTTGTATTTGAGACCAAGATAATAAATGCTAAGAGATTAAAATTGGGGTCAAAGTTTTTAAAAAATTGACCTTTTCGGTCTCTACGAAATTACTCAGACAAATTTTGGTCTAAACATTTGAAATCTTACATAAAGTGTATTCACACGTAGGGCAAGTTATGAACAGTACAAAGGGCCCGAGCAAAGCCAGTCTGTCAGGCTGCCAGGCTGCCAGGCTGAACTGCTAGTATATATATATATATGAATATATATATATATATACACACACACACACACACACACACACACACACACACACACATATATATATATATATATATATATATATATATATATATATATATAATGCTCATAAAATTCTCCAGGTAAGACACTGTAGCGAATATTTAGATTTCTCACTTCTAAATAATCGATGAGGCGAGAATCCGCTTAAAATTTCGTATATATATATCTGATTTTAAAGAAATTTAAACCATATGTATTACACCAAATCGGAAAGTTTTCTTTTCAACATTTTACCAACTATATTAAGGGGTAACACGGGCATTCAAACCAAAGAATAGTAATATGGTTTATTTATAGTGACAACGTACCTAGGAGTTGTCCTCATTCAATCTCGAGCAACGTCGGGTCTTCCTACTAGTAAAACATTAATAGAAAACCAAGAATTACGATTATTAAGATGCATCTATTCGATCTATGCGTTTCTCGGTGACGATGATTTTCAAACTAAAGTGTGACAGACCAACCGATTTAATGGCGGATTTTATTGTTATGTTTGGGCGTAGCTAAACATAGATAAAATTGGTCACATATTTCGAAAACATTATTTCGTTAGTTTAATTTGAAAGTTTAGAAAACAGAATGATATCTTTTTTTATTAAATGATTAAATCATTTTTCTAAGATTTCGCTGTTAACACAATTTATTCATAGAAAAAGACTTTGGGTTCTTTTTTTTCTCTTTATTTTGTTGGTGGTATTAACCCGATGGATCAGCCGTTCGTGAAGAGAGAAAAAGTAAACGCCTGATGTTGTTTACAGCGATTGTAACGTCCGGATCGATATGTGTTGCGTGGTTAGTACGATTTTGTATTAGAGGATTTTGGTGACATCTTTGAAAACATTTTTTTCTTAAGTTTAATTTGCAAATTTTGAGAACCGAATAATATTATATGTTTTTTTGTAAATAATTGAAATCATTTTTCTGGGACTTTCATTGTTAATACAATTTATTCATAGAAGAAGATTTGGTATTTTTTTCTCTTCATTTTGTTGATAGTATAAATCCGATATGTTGTTTCAAACTTCAGCGTGACAGAAAAGAAGAAAATTCTATTTCAAATTTAAATGTGGATAGCCAAACGCAAATATCATTTAAAACTTAAGCATAACAATTAGTTTTGGGACGATTAATCAGAATTGAAATCGGGAATCGGTAAAATCGGAAAATTTTGAGGTACCGGAATCGGTATCGGAGTCAGTGTCGGAATAGGTATGGGAATCGGATATATGTGTGCCTATTTTCTGATGCCAAAAACGATTCCTTTAATCATATAATTCATTTGATTTTTTTTAAAATAAAATCTACTGCTGATAGTAATAATAAAATAATAAATATTTATTGATTTTAAAATATTTATTGATTTTAAAATATTTATTGATTTTAAAATATTTATTGATTTTAAAATATTTATTGATTTTAAACTACCAGTTACGCTACAATCTATAGATCATTCCTCATGTGTTTTAATATGTGCTTTTATGGTAATTGGGAAAAATAACAATTTTATTTTAAATATTTAGAGATTTATAAAGAATCGGAAATTTATCGAAATCGCGAAAAATATTGGAATCGTCTCATCACTAGTGATAATCCAAAGAATGGGCCAAGTCCAACTAAAATACAATAAAACAAAGAAAATTCTATAAGTTAAGCGAAACAAGAAAAGAAAATGATAAATCGCAGGCTCCAAAACTGTACAGCGTTACAGAGAGAAATAAGTGTTATTTCCAACTTAAGCATAATGAACCAAAGACAATGCTATTTTAACTGTAAACCTGACATAAAAAGAAATCTCTATTACAATCAGCGTGACAGACTAGTTTTATATTTTAATCCCTTATTTTTCCTTTAGTCCTCATATTCCAGGAGTGATATTTCTGACGAAGATGGGGGGAGAATAATTGCTGTTTTCTGGGACGGCATCTATGTATCTACCACTTATGGTTGACTAGTTTTCCACCTTGAAGTCGTATCTTTAGCTCTTTGTATCAAGTGGCTTCATGCCTTGTCTTGGGCAATTTCTACTCAAAATTCTTAAGCATGACAGACGAGCTAAAACGTGATTTCGATCTGACGCAATGAAGACTAAATGCGTTGTATTTCAAACTTCGATCGTAGTTGAGAGCGACGCGAATCGGTAACTACACAGAAATGAAGGTATTACTCTTTTTCCTGAATTGCTTCACGTATGCTTGATTTTCACGTTGTAATGCTGAGTATTTAACAAGGAAGAATCATAGATTAGTTTTTGGTCTTTGTTATGACTCGAACGAAATGTGAAACCAGGTCTCCCGACCTATTAACAAACATGCTATCAAAGACTGATCATCATCATATTTTATGAATCCGAAGATTCTATTATTGGTATTGGTTTTCTTGATATTTTTCTAGTCAGAATTCTTTCTAGAAAGACATCGGGGATTACGGGAGGTGCCACGTAAAGATTGCCAACATATTAAGTGAAAGTCATTTTTGTAGAACAAACTGGATTCAGCCTAGGTCGTCAGTCCGTGTCGTTAACCACTAGATCACCGTCACTTCCTACAATGGTTGGCGAAGCATAATAAACAGACGGGAATGGTATTTGAAAGTTAAGCGTGACGGACATGTGCACGGACGGCCAAAACCTCTCTTTGAGATGTAAGGATACATCGAAAAGATAAATAAATTTAAAAAATTGCAAGGAAACAAATAAATCGACTTCTACACGCTCCGATTGGCAGCTGCATCTTCTGTGGCAACCCCACCCTCGCCCGCTCGCTCACTGTTCCTCAACGTTCTTGCTCTTCCAATGTTAGGAACATTACAGTTTTTTCTTATGCCAAAAGAACCGACGCAGGATTGTGGTTGGGTTAGTGGATGTGGCGGTACTTGTTTTGGTTGCGATCTATTTTTGATGGCAGCTTCGGTTCGGACGATAGACATCTAGGCAGAAAATAGGCGAAAGTGCGCGCGGTGGGTGGGTGTAGCGTGGGTGAAAGGGCAAGAAAAAGATGCAAGTCAATTAAATGCTATGCTGAAGAGGAGAGCACAAAGAGTTTAAATTGGAGATTGATATCTTTAGTCTACTTTCATAATGCTTCCTCATTGGTCACATTAACTGGCAGGTTCTCATCGCATTTTATTCTCTTAAGAAGGCGTTATTTTCTCTCTCTCTCTCTCTCTCTCTCTCTCTCTCCCTCTCTCTCTTTCTCACAAACACGTACACACAGACACACACACTCTAACCCTTTCTCTCACTCTCACGCACTTTCACTCTCTTTCTCTATCTCACTAATTCTTTCTTTTACCCTCTCTGCGTCTCTTTCTTACCCTTTCGCTCCATTTTTTCTCTCTCTCCCTCTTTGTCTCTCTCTCTCTCTCTCACACACACACACACACACATCTGTGCTACATCATATCAACTCCTTTAAGATAATTTAATCGTGAAACATAAAATCCTGTTGCAAATGATTTGTTGTATACGATTCATCAAACACAAGTTACTATTTTGCAAATATCAGAAAGGTATTAAAACAACGATATCCATATTAAATGTTATAAGGTAATGATAATATATTATGTATCGATTTTTAGTATCTATTTCCACAGTCCTCAATACGTGAGTAGAGCTAGGTTGTAACTTAATATATATGGCAATAAAGCTACAAAGAGTTTTCTGCACACACAGAGGTTAAAACAAGGTCATTTATTAATTTGACACATTCATAAAAAGGTGGCTCATCTTTCTTATATATATATATATATATATATATATATATATATATATATACATATATATAAAGATATATATATAAAGATATATATATATATATATGTATATATACTAGCAGAAGTACCCGTCGTTAACTGGGTTCAAAAAAGCCTACTGAAAATGGACTATGATTGATGAAAGTGTGATAGGTTATGGAAAGGAGGAGATTGTAAAGAGATAGGTTTTAATAATCAAAAATTTTACCCTAAGCAAAATATGATGAAAGTAAAGATAATTTTCGCGAAAATATATTTTTTTATATCAACTTTGTTTCCATTCGTAGCCAACAGTGACCAACAAAATGATGTTTCCTTACAAAGAGAAAATGTTATATAGATAATAATATAAATATACAAGAAATAAATGTTACCATAGTCAATAAAAGTTATTTTTATGGTAGAAAAGTTCATTGATTTGTATTTTTAAGTAATTTGTAAAAAAAAAATTTTTAATTCACGAACCGGTTTAAAAAAAAAAAAAATCAAAATGGCAGCGACTTTTAAATGTAGAGCCCCGTTTTCAATTTGAATGAGAGGCACCTAAGCATTCTGTGTTAACAATTTAAGAGAGTTTCGTCAACATAGAGAATATTTATAAACATATTTTAATGTTTTCCGTTATTTTGTGCTTGAGGAATATTCGATTATGGTATGTGTAATTTATATAAAAATTCATTGAAGTAGTTATCGCCTCAAATTTCGGTTTAATTTCGGTTCGCTGAAATTATTTCAAGTAAAGAGCATTAAAAACTATTTCAAAACAAAAAAAAACATGAACTGAACTTATATTGACTATGGTAACATTTATTTCTTGCATATTTATTTTTTCGGATAGTCGTTTGTTGGCTTTTCTGCTAAACCCTCTTACTAAATAATATCGACGAAATATCGAAAAACAAAGAAACAAAAACAGTTTTGAAAAATAATGAAGCTTTACTTACTTTAGTAAAATAATCCGAAACAGCAAAATGGGATATTAAAAAGTAAACACGTAATTACTTTAGTTTTTTTAAGCAAAGAATCGATATTAATATGAATAAGAAGAAAATGGTGCCATTTTCAAGCAGAACAGCTTCGTTTCAGTTTTACAGTATTGAACGGTGTAATGTTGCGCCGTCGGATTCAGGGTTGTACTATTGCAATGTAAAGAACACGCAGAAAGGGTTGTAATCCACTGAATTCCTTCTAGTACACTGACAAAAAAGCTTAAACAGATATATAAATAAAAATAAAAAGGTTATGTAAATGCTTTTAAAAAGACACGTAATCACGTGAGCAGGATTTTTTCCTTCTTTTGGCACGATAACAAGTAACGTTCTTATTTTTTATTATTTATCTATTTATCTATTTTCGAAAGAGTGCCACGTGCAAGTGGAGAAGGACAAAACAGAGTTATGCAAAATTTGTGTCGAGAATTGTTTAAAGTTCCGAGTTTTTTGTTGTTTGTTTTTTGGCTTTCACTTTAATAAGAACGTGAATTTATGAGGTGAATTTATTCGACACAATATGATTCAACTCAAAAAAATGAATAAAAGCTAACGTGAATTAAGATTAAAGTTAAGGTGTTATTGTGGACACTCACCCTTTTTAAAAAAACCTTGTTAAACTTTGTGACATATTCACATTCTATGGGGGGGCAGGTGCGAACGAACACCCAATAATTTTATTATACCATATTTCTTCAAACTGAAACATAATTATCAAAGTATACTTACGCAAATAGATATGAAAAGTCTTTGTTAAAGTTTGTGCCATATTTCCATGGAGTACAGGCGCGAACACAGACTCCACAATTTTATTATACCATCTCTATTTAAGTTGAAACATACTTATCAAAGTATTCTTATGTACATCTATATAAAAACACCCTTGTTAACGTTTTTTGTTTCTGTTTTTTTCATTTTTTATTTCCATACTTTGGGGGCCATATGTATTATTTTAATTGGAATTCATTGAGTTGAGTATTATTAATTAATTTTATTTATTGCGGATAATTATCCCCATCTTTTATTAGTTGTTTCACGACGGGCCCGTGGCGCAATTGATAGAGACGTTGAATCTCTACGGTTCTAGGTGATGATTGTCTGAAGATAGCAGTTTCAATCCTACCCAAAGCCGGCCAGAGGCTTACTTGACCAAAAAAAAAAACATGGTGTGACGACAACAACTACGGAAAGCAGTAATTGCAGTGAATGCAGTCAGGAGATTCAGAGCCCCTATCCGTCGCGGTTACCACCTGACGAACGTTAGAGGAATAGTTGGCCGAAACTTCGTGAAACAACTAATAAAGGATGAGGCTAATTGTCCGCAATAAATAAAATTTATGTATATATATATATATATATATATATATATATATATATATATATATATATATATATATATATAATAAAATAAAGGCGGAAGTAAAAGTCAGCCGGACTTTTGCATGAGAGAAACGCTAGCATTGTCTCATGATGATATTTTCCCCTGGGTAGGAATGACGATGAATTTGAATGGCTTGAACTAGCCAAATACATATGAAGAGTTCGAATGTAAAATGCGATAAATTGAGAAATTGGACTTTACAGAGACAATATTTCAAATATAAAATTTGAATAAATGTCTATTTTAATCAAAAGCAAAATTATTAAAAAATTAACTTGTTACATTATGATACCGATTTCATTAGGATTCATCGTCTCTGTCAGAAGTTTTCACGAGCCATACATACATACATACATTTAAACAGACAGGTGAGATTTATATTATAGAAGACGCGCCAACCACACTCACATATCCATGTCAGACTTTACTTTAAAACTTTCGTCAGCAACATTTGGCGTACAATTTTTTTAATGTTTCCACAAGAAGGTCATCCCTTCTAAGATTTATACAAGTTGAAGAGGGCATATTTGTCGAAATTATTTTATTCAGTTTTATGACATGTTTTACTTTTCCAATTCCTACAAAAATATATATATGCTGTATCTACGTGAATATGTCTGTGTGAAAATATATAAGCGATAAACTCTTAAACTACTCGTCACATAACGCTTAAATTATCAGGATCTAGTAATTATACACCAAGCATGGTTTATAAAAAGTACATTTTTTTTTGTTTGGATGAATAATGTGTACAGAAACATGTCGGCAAGTAGAAATGCAAGATGTCCATTTCATCTTGCCGACATATTTTTATTAGTTTTGCACAAGCGCAAAATCAATCATAGTCATAGCTCGAAATCGTTTAATTTTAAATCTGTATGTCTGTCGGATTAGCTCAAACGATAGGGAATACGGTTGGAGAGCTAAATGTTTTGATTCTAGCTAATGGCACCCTAGTATTTTTTTTTTTACTTTTGAAATCAATACTATATATTAGGTACAATAAAATATTTAAAGTGAATTGGTGCTGTACTAATAAATATGAAATCTTCATGAATAAATATATATTTAAGCGTATTTTTACGACCGAAGTTAATATAGTTTGCTTGAAGCATTGACTAGTGTGTATACAAAGGGAATTTGTAGTGTAGCAAACAAATACAAATCGATGAAATTAAGACACATAACGATGGAATAAACTATGCAGATTCACCTTTATAAATACAAATCATGGTTAAAGGGCGAGAATTTATTATTTATTTTATTTCCTGTTTTATTCCCTATCTTGCCTTGCCTCACAATTACACGCACAACTACCCCTACAAGAAGTATCCATTGTTTTTCGAGACTGAACAGATGCGAAAGTGAAGGTTAGTTCTAGGCCCTTATCAAAGCAAGAACTTCCTCTAAGAGGAGAGCCATCATTTCAGTTGGGTAAAAATTAGGATCCGGCCATTTGTGATGAAAGGAGAGAAGTTTGGTTTTCGACGTATTAAAAGTAACCAGCCATCTTTAATATGTATTATTTTAATTAGGTTCTGATATTCTTGCATAAAATGCTCCCTATCCCTCTCCTATTGAGTTCATTGTCTAATGTGTATTCTCTTATTCTCTCTATCTATACATTTCTTTCTTTTTCCTTTCAGGTGATCCGAATACGAAACCGTGGCTCGCGTCCTATTCGGGCTGGCGTGAAAATGGCGACCCATGCTTCGGTCGTTGGGTTCGAAACATCTGCGTCTTCGGCATCGGCGACATCCTTTATCTAACCGAAAAGAAACACCTATTCGCCAACAAATTCTACATAGATCAACAGCCGCTCGCGTTAGACTGCCTCGAAGAATGGCTGCTGAGTAAAACCTGTCGACCTGTCACTATCGACCTGGACTATTACAGGAATCTTCCATTTATCAATAAGTGACCCGTCCAGTTGCCGACTCTCACCGGTCGATAACATCAATTTGGGATTACGTGGTCTGACCATATTCATAACCTTAAATAAAGACTAGGATTTAACGTCGTCACTTTGCTACCACTGACGATTATTAAAATAAATAATTATCCAATTGTTTCTGATTACGACTGGATACAGACCATAACAAAGGGAAATAACTCGGCGGTTTTAAACGTAATTAAAACAATGTGTAAAAGATAAATACGAAATCGGAGGGTTTTAATCAACTATTTTTAATCGCATTGATTCATATCAGGACGATTAAGTTATTACTTCCTCCTATTTTTGCTAATGAAGCTAATACTCCCACCCCAATATGTAACAGGGTAAAATCCGGATTAAAATCTACCTCCCTTTTTTATACACCCCGACCCTATTATTATTGATGCGAAAATGTAAAAACCGGAAGACCATTTGCTTTTGCTTTTAATCAAAACTGACAAAAAAAAAAGAAAAGATTTTTATAAAGAATTTTTTAATACGAAACTGTACACATTTTACTTAATGAAGTAAAAAGAATGACTTTAAATTAGCTAGTTACTAGTTTTGCTATTGATGGTAAAATACGCAAATCCTCCACCCGCACCCCAATATGCAATCAGGGTAATACCCAAGTCAAAACTTAACCCCACCCACCCAACAGATGACAATACAAGAAAAGCTGTTATTGTTTGTTTGTTTTTGTTTGTTTGTTTGTTTGTTGTTGTTGCTTTTTAACCAAAAACATTTAAAAAGCAGATTCCCTTATAAAGAATTAATCTCAAAATACATATATTTATACTTTATATTTATACTAATATATATATATATATATATATATATATATATATATATAACTGCGTAAAGGGAGAGAACCCCATAAAAGTGCTCGATTATAAAAAAGTCGATAATATTTGCTTATATATATATATATATATATATATGTGTGTGTGTGTGTGTGTGTGTGTGTGTATGTGTGTGTGTGTGTGTGTACTACAGAAGATCAGAAAGACATCGGTACCGTTGGTTTCAAATCCAACACAAAGGAGACCAGTCTTTTGTCGTCTATTTTGGACGCTCTCCAGCGTTTGTTCAGGAGATAGATATAAACACAGACTAAAGAGAATCCAACATAGACGACGAGAAACAGGTCCCTGTCTGTTGGATTTGAAACCGATTATACCGATGTTTTTCTGATTTTCTGTAAAACACACAGACACACACACACACACACACACACACACACACACGCATATATGTGTGTGTGTGTGTGTGTGTGTGTGTGTGTGTGTGTGTGTGTGTGTGTGTGTGTGTGCATATATTTATAAAGTACGGATGTCCGCTTAAACATATCTAGCTATTAGAAGCAGATTTATATGGAGTAAAATATTCCTCGCGGTGAAAATATTCTCTCAACAGCTGTTTATTCGTCGGGTGTGTATATTAAGAAATTAATTGTTATGAAAGTATCGAAACGTGATGAAAGAATCATTTGAAAGGATTTGTGTTCGTAAAAATTTTGGGTCTTTTATTACGTCTTTTTATCGTATCATGTCAGGCGATATCTATCCGGTGAATGTCAGTGGAAAGAGGGACACCCCAAGTGGCGATTTTGCTAACAGTTTTGTTTTATAAGTTTTGTAATCAATATTTTGCCAAATGATGACGATTTCCGTAGATATTAATGGGCACATTTTAGTTGCTTACGTCAGCCATATATTTGTAGAAAATATGATACACATATGCGTACGTATACAGAATCATCGCTATATATACACATATGTATACATATATATACGTGTGTGTGTGTGTGTATGTGTGTGGGGGGTGAAGTAGTATAAGAAGGCTATGGCAATGCAAGGAACCGGATGATGTATTGGCGTGATGTATGAATTAAAATTGACAAAGGAATTGTCTTATTTGTTTTGTTATTTTTTAACTCCGTATATCCATATATTATTCAAGATAATCACAATACAAATCAGTAAATATGAACTTAGTGTTTGATATAACCGCGATGGTGAAGGTCTTAATATTTCGAGAATATTCTCTCTTTTTCAAAATAAAAGGGTCCAAAAATGTCTTTATAAAAAGAAAAATACTGAAATATCGTAAAGCGGAACTGGATGCAATTAAACAGCCGATTCCAAGCTTTCTAATATTCCTTCATATCTATTTACCAGCAATGCTTTAAGCAAACTACCTTTCTCTATTATATACATATATATATATATATATTAGTGTAGTAGTATATATATATTAGTGTAGTACTATTAGTGTATTAGTGTAGCTATATATATATATATATATATATATATATATATATATATATATATATATAGCTACACTAATCTTCAATAACAATTTTTCGTTACTTTTTAAACCGTTTTTCAGCTTCCTTTTACGTTTTCCATGTTGTAGCCAGCAAACTTTTCACCGGGTTCAGTACATCCAAACAACTATCACTGCATTACTCTTAATAATAACTAGTGCAGGTGTCGATACTGAATAAACATTGAAAGGATCATTACAGACAGGCGATATGGAGTAAAAAGCCCTGCGATATTACATTATCGCCGCTATGTACTGGTATAGCCTTTATATGTAATATGATACATATACATACACACACGCGCGCACACGCACATATACACGCACATACACACACACACACATATATATATAGATATATATAGTTATATATATATAAAGAGAGAGAGAGAGAGATAGAGAGAGAGTTAATTAATTTAATTCTGCCGAAGTTTCTGTTTTCATGTGATTTCGTGTTGTTTACATTTTTACATTTTAGATTTTACACATGCACGTATACACAGACAAACACTCACACCGTGCAAACGCGCAGAATATATATATATATATATATATATATATATATATATATATATATATATATAATTAATATACGAAAGTATAAATTTATGCGTAAACTTTAAGTATTTACTTCAAAAGTGTTCAATACGTAGGTAGAGCTTGTTCGTAAGTTATAAAATATATATGGCGATTAAGCTACACTGAATATTCCGCACACACACGCGCACACGCACACATACACACACGCATACACACACATACATATATAAAGAGGGAGAGAGATTGATATATATATATATATATATATATATATATATATATATATATATATATATATATATATATATATAGAGAGAGAGAGAGAGAGAGAGAGAGAGAGAGAGAGAGGCTGAAGCGGAAGGTGAGATCAGATTAATTTAATTCTGCCGAAGTTCAGAATGAAGAATCCTAGAGTGGATGAAACGCGGAATATTCAGTATAGCTTAATCGCCATATATATTTTATAACTTACTATATATATATATATATATATATATATATATATATATATATATATATATATATATATATATATATATATAACGAGATGAATTAGATCGCAGATTAATTAATCTTGTAGTTTCAAGACTTATAAACAAAATATTTTCAATGTATGTGCTAAATACAGAACAAATATTTAGCTAATGAGTTTCCTCTGAGGAGATGAGCATACATAAAAAAAAATCCAAGCATTAAGGCAGTTACTTTTAATGCTGTATTACTTTATTAAACGATACATTTTTATTTTGAAATTTATGCTTTCTGAAAGAAATTTAAATATAAAATTTGCAATATATATATATATATATATATATATATATATATATATATATATATACTTCATTTACTCACATAAAATTAATATACGAAAGTATAGATTTATGCGTAAACTTTAAGTATTTACTTCAAAAGTGCTCAATACGTAGGTAGAGCTAGTTAGTAATTTATAAAATATATATGGCGATTAAGCTACACTGAATATTCGGCGTTTCATCCACTTATGCGCATAAGCCTGACGAATCCTATAGTGGATGAAACGCCGAATATTCAGTGTAGCTTAATCGCCATATATATTTTATAAATTACTATATATATATATATATATATATATATATATATATATATATATATATATATATATATATATATATATATATATATATATATATGTATATATATATATATTGTTTTGGTTTTAGCGATATATTTTGAATGAATTCAATTATTTACGAAAGTGCATTTTTACCTAAATGCGAGTCGGGAACAATTTTCCCTTTTAACCAATTTGGTACCCCCACATGGGGAGCGGTATATATATTATTTTTAAAATGTAATTATTCACTGACACGTGTTTCATCGCCTACGACTCATCAGAGTGGCTGCATCTAGCTAGATTCGAAATCGGGACCCAACGTTATATATATATATATATATATATATATATGTATATATATATACATATATATATATATATATATATACATACATATATATA
>NC_136490.1:146813017-146848017 GCF_053919585.1 Euprymna scolopes
AAACATCGAATGTAACCCGGTCCCGCACTATTAACCAAACTCCAACCCCTGTCCTATCGGCGCAATGTTACATCCCTGTGCCTATTTTACAAGTATTTTAATGAAATATGCATATATGAACTTGTAGCACTTGTGCCTCCTTGACGCAAAGACCCCTGAATAAACAGATAATGTGATAAATCTCACCCCTTTAGCTTTCTACTCTAATAGTTTGTTCCCTCAAACTTTTGGACATTGGAATTCCCTCTCTGATTTCTTTTGGACATTGGAATTCCCTCTCTGATTTCTTTTGGACATTGAAATTCCCTCTCTGATTTCTGATTCCGGGACTGTACTGACATGTTAGAATTTAAATATAATGCGAAGACATTTTGCTTCTCAACTCCCTACATAGTGCCCATGGTCCCAAATAGTATCCTCTTCTTACGTTCAAGTGACAATATGTCTTGTTTGGAGTGAACAAAAGTCTTAAAAACGTGAAACTTTATAAGCAAACGTGCGAATATTGATGTTGAACTCGAGAACCTGTACAGAATTACTAGTTAAATCGGTTTATTTAATCCACATTCTGGATTATTCTCATTCATTCAACCAAACACAAGTTTTAATTTTAGGTGTTTTATACTCTCGTATATTAAAGTCTAATTCGACATTCTGTTCAGATTCCCGAATTCAGCATTATTCTCTATTTGGTTTTCACGTTCGCAAAGATACACACGAAGAAGGTCGAAGGTTACATTGGCCGAAACCTTGAGAATCTTAAATGAGGATAATAGTCCGAATAATCTAAATAATACTAATTAATAATCTTCATATTTACGAATCAAATATATCCTCCTGTACAATCTAACCCTAACCCTAACCCTAACCCTAAGCCTCATACAGTTTATGACAAAGCAAAGAATAGTTAAAACCAAAATAGCCCATCGGATCTTGCAAGAGACCTGTCATTTATAACAGCTTGAGAACGTTTCCAATTAAGGAAGTTTAATTTATCTTTCATTCCTTTTTTTCTTTATAAACCATATTCTCACCATAGAACGCAGACTATTGGTCATCCTTCATTCCAGTTTCCGTTTAATAACATTTCGCTTGTTCAAAACTCCGGATTGTTGTGAATTATTTCTTATTTATTGATTGTAATCTTGTATTTTTCTGAGATGATTGCTTGTTTTCAAAACGCATCTCATTGAATGTTGCATTTTTTTTTATATAAAAAGAATAAAAATGATCGTTTCATTACAATCATCCTGCTATAAAAAAGGTGCCATTACTTTTTTTTAAAGAGTTCAGTTCTTAGTGTGAGTATTCCAATGACTACCCATCTTTAGAATATTAAAGCATTTTGATAACAACCAATTTTTATTTATTTATAATTAAGAGGTCACCGCTTATCAAAACTCAAAAGCTACTTGAGGATAAGAGTTAAAAAGTCTTAGGTGGACGGTGACACAAGACTGTGATGATCGGTAAGGTGGAACTTGAGTAGGGTTTAATTATTTCAGTGGACGGCTTAATAAGAACTTATTTACATTAGACTTGAAAACGACCATGTTTGTTTTCGAACGTGTGATCATCATCAGAAGCAGTATTTTTTCTTTTTTTTGGAAGAGGCTTATATATATATATATATATATATATATATATATATATATATATATATATATATATATATATATAAGAGAGAGAGAGAAGGAGAGACAGACAGACAGACAGACAAACGAAGAGAGAGAGAAATTTATAGTAACGTTGTGATCTTGAGAGCTGGCGATAAATAGCACATGGTTGTATATTTACAAAAGTGTGTATTTACGTTTTTCTTTTATTTTCCTTCGGTCGAAGTTCTCAGAAATCAAAGGATCCACTAGCTTGGGCTAGCACTTAAACTTTATATGAGATACAACAGATATCCGAATGTTCCATTAAAGTTCTCTCAAATACTGTGTTAGTAAAGAAGTTGAGAACATAATTTTCCTCTCCCCAAATTGCCAGTTTCATATGTTTTAGTATACTCTTATTTTTATTGGCTTGGTCTTACAGGATGCTATGACAAGAATTCATCTAGTTTGATGGAGTATAGAGCTTCGTGTTGCTACTTGTGGTAGGACTACTTGGAGAAGGCATACCATTCCTTGTAAAAGCCAGTGTCGGTTAGCCATACCGTGGAGATCGTATTTTGGCTGCGTATACTACGCGATTTTGAATATTTGGTCAGAGTTTATTTCTAGGGGAAAATATCCTCATGCCAAGTTGCCCCGACAAACCCCTGTACAAAAAGCCATTAAACACTTGGGGATAGTGTCTAGTAGGCATTCAAGTTCTCTCCTCTATGCATTCAAGTTCAAATAGAGAATGGTATGTTACAAAAAGACTGCTAATATTTACTTCCTCTCCACCGCAGGAAGGTGATACAAGATGTGACGCAAGATATGGCATTCTAAACATGTATGACCATTGGAATAACCACTGAAATAACTGGATTATTAAAAATACAAAACACTTTTTTACAGCGGGTTGATTGCAAAGAAACACACACAATAAATAAACAAATACAACGCCAAATAAACTTGAGCGTGTTTAAATAATATAATCTATAATCGTTGTTTGAGTTTAGAGAAAATCTACAGTTAACACATTTTTAGCAGTTAAATAAAGCTACATGTGATAGACAGAGCCGTGCACTGTGTATTATATCATTATTTTACGTATCTATACATATCCATAAAACATTATTATATACCGTGCATGGAGAGTACAATGCAGTGATGTAATTTGGTAGAAAAAAAAAACGTGTCAAAAATCGAATCAATTTAAGGATCACAAATGGTAATCTGGCGCCAACTTTTTTCGGTCATTGATGATTCGAGTAAATTGCAGGTTGTTGTCAATTATACATATCATTTTGTCTCGCATTTTTTATACTTGTGATTTTTATATCGATTTATTGTATAGATGTAAATAACTCATTACAAACTAATCTGTTCGCATGAACATTAAAACATTTGGGCGAGGTAATTGATATTGTATTATTTATGTTCGGACTAGTACTTAAACGCGTACACACAGGAAAATACACACACAAGACATATGCACAGACACACGCGTGCGCACACACAATATATATATATATCATAATTAAACTTAATATATATATATATATCATAATTAAACTTAAACTATATATATATATATATATATATATATATATATATATATATATATATATATATATATATATATATATATATATATAGCATTGATTGAGATTATCGGACTGACTTCCTCATCTTGGTTGTTATAGTCACAAAGTTTCGGCCGTTATGCCTTTCGGCCTTCATCAGGTGTTTTGTATTGAACTGAGGAACCGTTTGTTAGGAGTCTCGAACCCAACCCTTTTATTATTACGGGGGTACCGTATTCGGACTCCAGCTGGGCTCTGGGACATAGTTGCTGATTCTCTGTTTTGAATGTTACTTTTCACTGCCTTCGTTCAGGATTAACCTCAGCACCTTTGGGTAACTGTAAACTTTGATACAACGTTTAGGACCACTCGGCCACATGTCACTAGGACAATTCTTAGTTGGTTTTTGTTAATGTTAAACCTATGTTGTTATTCAAGGTTTTCTCTCTCTATTAGAGGTGTCCAAATTGCATTCAGCTCTATGCTAAAGGGTTGGGTTCGAGACTCCTAACAAACGGTTCCCCAGTTCGATACAAAAAACCTGATGAAGGCCGGAGGACAAAACGGCCGAAACGTTGTGACTATAACAACCAAGATGAGGAAGTCAGTCCGACAATCTCAATCAATGAAAACACCTCATCTCAAAAATACAGACAATTACAATATATATAGCATTATAGACAAAAAATCCATATGTACATTTGTCAATGTAATAAGGAAAAGCTATTATTAGGAGAGGTGATGCTCTTTCTAGGTATTTACTCTACCTTATCTCTATCTCTCCCCTCTTTTATATTATGTTTGTATCTCTTTACCTCAACTTTTTTTTCCTTTTTATCTGCATTCGTATCTATATTTCTTTCACTGGATTTATTTACTATACTCTTTACTGCATTTCATTTTATTTAATCGTATTGCTCATTGAATATGTCCTTTACCCAGTTGTCTCCCCGTTATCTTCCCTCCATATTTTCACCATTCTCCCCCATATTTTTTATCCCCCTATTTCTCATATCCGCTATGCCTTATAGCTCCATATTTTACTCAAGTCTCAAGTTAGCTTAAATTTACATATATTAGTTTAACCTCCCTGGATACTCCGCACACCCCTCTTCCATCACTCCTCTCTATACCAGATAAGTTAATATCTCCCAAATTATCCCCATTAGCTAGATGTCGTACTGAAATGTTTGCAACCTAGGCCCCTAGCCTTTCCTCTGATGAGAAGGATTAGGCTTTGAAATACACAGGAAGAGCATATAACACCTCCCCAATTATAGCGTGTCTTTATTACATGAGCAAATAAATCTATGTATGCCAAGATATGGTTTTGTCTTTCCTATAATGCTATTATTATATTTATTATTATATTATATTTAAGTTCCACCGTATCTGTTGAGCTTTGCACATCTTCAGGGGTCTCCATTTAAAGAAGTCTTTTTGAGCCTTCTTCAAATATATATATATATACATGTATATACATATATATATATATATATATATATATATATATATATATATATATATATATATATATAGGTTAATGTAAAAGGAAAAAAGAAAGATCAATTCCACAAAAGGAGACTTATCCGGATAATGCCAAGCTCAACAATAATTATTGGAGCTTATACAATAGGACAACAAGAGTATGAAATGAAGACACAAAACTATATATTGGTAGATATAGAATGGGTCATTTATTGAATAATGGAATACAGGCAAAATTTGGGGGATAGAAGGGAATTTTGCCTGTATCCCATTATTCAATAAATGATCCATTCTATATCTACCTATAGTTTTGTGTCTTCATTTCATACTCTTGTTGTCATATATATATATATATAATTTGCAATCACATATACATTATTTCAAGTATCTGCAAATTAATGTTGATACATTTATACGCATACAGATGTAAAAGCTGCTATCATCTTTCTCGAACAATAGTTAGTTTCATTTATGTACCTATTTACAATGCCTCCCTACGGGACAGAGTTAGACACCAGGTTCGTTTTTTAACGTGGAGAAAAGGTACAAAAATAAAAAATTGTTGCAGTTGTGAAGGATTTCTCCTCTACCGAAAGAGAACAAGAAATGGAAGTGCAGCATCTGAAGAACATATACTACACTTTGATCTTGACCAAAAGGCCAAGTCACAACCTTAATTAATTTACATCTATGGTGGTTGAGATTTCTAGTTTCGTAAGATTTTCACGAACATCTAAAAATGAAACGTTCTGTGTATAAATGAGAGGAACAAAAGAAACAAATATATAATATATAATACTAGTCCTAATATAAATAGTACGAACCACAACTTTGCTGTCATTCTTTGTATTTTTTATGGTTTCAAGATGTAAAAAGTGGGATTTTACTATTTATGCCCGTTTATACGACAGCAGCTGCTGCTAATTCTCTAATGCCCGCCATGCCAGCCTGTCGATCAGCTGCAATTTCGACATGGTATATTTTTAGTCTTTCTCTGGGATGAGGCTTATTTAAATATTTTTCTCTGTTATTGATTTCAGACTTTGTTACTTTAAAAATATTTAGCCCATGCTTTTTTTTTTTTTTTTTTTTTTTTTTTTCACTAATAACGTTTCGGAAAACCCTTTGTAAAAAGTAAACAATGAGTGTTTCTTTCCAGATTCAAAGATAATAAAGATAAAATACGTAACAAACTTTCTAAAAAGAAAATGTTTCATTAAGTCTGAAAAAATAAAAATGTTTTGTTGCCTTTTTTATTTATAGTACCCTAATATTTTCAATATAAATGTTTGCAGTTTAGCTTTTCCTGAGTTCAAAACGAAAAGGAAACAGCAATACTGACAATTAAACTTAAATATGCCAACAAATCGAATTAACAAAAATCGAGATTTCAAATAATTTTAGGCCAATATTTGGATTCCATATAATCTTTACAATTGAAAATTCTGATTAAATCAATGTTATTTTGTTTTGTTTGTTTTGGGGGGTGAGGTGTTTTTGTCTTTTCTTTTTTTTTTGTATTTTTTGCTTTAAAACATATTAAACCTCTGGTTTCTAAGATTTTTCTCAATTCTCGATTTTTCAAAATAATAAGTAATAAAAAATCTACTGTTTAAAAGCATTGTTGATATGGAATGCAAAATTCAAAATTTAACGGTTTAACAAGTGCAGATTTTTTTCAATAGATAAACATTTTTTATTAAAATTTAATTCGAGATTTTGATTCATAACAGAATCTTCGTGAGGAAATACAGCTTTTTTTCTTTTGTACATTTAAAATAATTTTATATATTTTTTAACAAGTCAACGGGCATAAATCGTAAAAACTGGTAGTCTGAGTATATATAAAATTGTGAAAAATTGTACAATAACAACATTTTGAAGTAATTATTCCATGTTTTGAAGACGATTATCGTATTTTGATATTATTTTTTATCATTGCTGTTATGCATGAGTCTGTCCTTTTAATAGTGTAAATGAGATCACACGTGATCTCAGAAATCTGCGAGATTTTCTTTCAGCTGAATGGGTTCGCCTTTTTGCGTTCCCCAAGAACGAAAAGTTTGTTTTTTTTTCAGAATTTAAACACATCCATTTTGTTGGGTGAATCGTAGAAAGTATGTCGCCAGCTTATTGTATTTTTAAATACGAAACTAAAAACTAATTCTATCGATTTTAAAGGTCGTGTGACAATTTGCTTCGATTATCTTTTTTTTATTGTGTAATCAAAATGCGGTATGTACGTTTTCATTTAGAAAAAAAATAATATATGTACGTTTTTGACGGATTCGTAATTCACTGTTGTTTTTAAAACGTTATATCTTTTTAATATGGGTAAGAAAAATAAACGCGCATACATTCAAATACAGACAGACAGACACACACACACACACACACACACACATATATATATATATATATATATATTTAAACATACATATACACGAACTAGAACACAGAATCGCATACTAATGGGGAAAAACACGCACACGAGTAAAGGTATACATTTCCAAGAGGTTATACACTAATCTGATATTAATAGAATATACACAGTTAAAATTTCACCTAAGTCTCTTGTACCAGTGCTATATTGTGTATAGAACACGAAATCAAATGATCCCATATAGTTGCTCATTTTATTTTTATATTGTATTATTTAAATTTATATATATATATATATATATATATATATTGCACTTGCATGCGTAATCGAGCCATCTGTGTTAAAATTAGGAAAGTCTTTTTATGTACTTAGGAGTAACTGCTTATCAAGGCCGGAAGACCACTCGAGGATAAGGTATACGGTGTAAGTGTTATTTAGATTACCCGAACATTGTTTGAGATTCTCGAGTGTCGTTAATACAACAAGTGAAACTATGTAAAAATAAATAAAAATAACTTTAAAAAAAAAAACTATAACAAATAGTCTTAGAGCAAACCATAGTTTTGAGTATGCATTTTTTATTATGATTATAAAATTTAAAATATCCTTTAGCAGTCTATGAGCATTGTTAAAACGTTCATATTGCTAATAATTTTATTTTTGTATGTAATCTGTGAAACAAGTAAGTTAAATGACTAAGTGTCATGAGGTTGTTGGTGGTCAGAGAAGGTTCGATTTTTCTTTTGACTTGCTAAACCTAGTGACGTTTCTGGTTTTGGTTTTACACCTCCTTCCGGAAGTGTCGGTTACTGATTATTTAAGGGGATCTCTTCCTTCTGGGTGTGTCTTTTAGCGAAAGAACTGGTGTCGATAACATTTCTCAATAACTTTATTGCCCGTCATTTTTTCTAGTGTTCTCGCGAACTGAATTATGGTCGCTTAGTTATTTGACTCCTGACAAAGTCGAGGTCGCAATTTAGCAACATCTAACAACGTTTTACACCTAACCTAATTCTTATTTACCAACTATTCCGTGATGTCGGAGAAATTTTCGGCATTGCATCTAAATTTAATAAAGATCACGTTTGCATACTAAATAGAGTTCTCCGCATCAGAATAATAAAAATGGTCTGTTATTTAATTCGCCTGGACACCGCTTGATAAATTCCGGGATGTCATCAATTTTACTGACTTCGAAGAAGACCACAACATACAGCGAATGAAACATTATGAATATCAATGTTTCAAAATCAATTTTTAAAAATGATAAATAAACTATTTATGATGTACATAATGAATTTTATAGTTCTAGATATTCTTGTTTTATTGTGAGTTCGAGATTTTAAAACATACTTGAGCAATTTATATTAATTTTTTTATTGCGAACTATTATTCTCATCTTTATTAGTTGTTGTTTCACGATGTTTCGGCCAACTATTCCTCTGGCCTTTGTCAGGTGCTAACCGCGACGGATAGGAACTTCGAATCTCCTAACTGCATTCTCAGCAATTACTACCATCCGTAGTTGTTGCCGTCTCACCACATTTTTGGCCAAGTAAACCTCTGGCCGGCTTTGGTTAGGATTGAAACCGCTATCTTCAGACAATCATCATCTGGAACCGTAGAGATTCAACATCTCTTTCAACTGCGATTTCAATCCTATCAAAAGCCGGCCAGAGGTTTACTTGGCCAAAAACGTGGTGAGACGGCAACAACTACGGATGGTAGTAATTGCTGAGAATGCAGTTAGGAGATTCGAAGTTCCTATCCGTCGCGGTTAGCACCTGACGAAGGCCAGAGGAATAGTTGACCAAAACGTAGTGAAACAACCACTAATAAAGATGAGAATAATAGTCCGCAATAAATAAATTAATATAAATAATACTCATCTTAATAATGAATTCCAATTAAAATAATACTTGAGCAATGTATAAACATCGTTAAAATGTACATATTATTACTAGTCATTTTATTATTATCTGGGATGATTTAAAAGTAATGAATATCACTTTTTTATTCTTAATGAGTCGTATATCAAAATATAAATTATCTAGATGTTAGTTCATTTACATGGATTCTGAGATTTCCGGGGTGTAGCCAATTTTATGGACTAGGAAGAAGACCACGATATATAGCAAATGAAACTTTATGAGCGTTGATGCTTGTAAAAAAAGAACAATTAAAATAGAAAATGATAAATAAGTTATTTCTGGTGTGAATATCTCAAAGCATGGTTTTTGCTATTCTTATTTTATTTGTAGTTCCGTATTGTAAAATGTAAAAATACTTATATATAACACCTTATTAACATCGTTAAAATGTTCATGTTACTAGTCATTTTGTTCTTGTTGGAGTAAATATCACTTTTACATACGTCAGTCCTCTGTCAAAATATACATCGTCTAAATGTTAGTTCATTTACGTGAACACCATCTAAGATTTCCGGAGCGCCGCCATTTTTTATAGACTTCGATGACAATCGATGAGGCACAGTGAATGAAACATTGTCGATATAAATGTTAAATGAAGCATTTTAAAACAAAAAAATAGGATGATAAATAGTCCTAATTTGCATAGCACACACCATAGTTTTCTTGTACTATTTTTTGTGGTTACAACATGTTTCGGTAAAGTGTATACTTATTAAATTGATAAAACTGTCATATCAACAGTCTGAAGTAATTTCCTTATTTTGTAATAATGATTACAGTTGCATTTGATATTATTTTTGTTTCTGTTACGCATGAGTGTGTCCTTTTAATAATGAAAATAAGAGCCGGAATGATCTTGGAAATTCGCGAAAATTTCCTCTAGTTAAATGGCCACGTTCTTTTTGTGCATTGCAAATACATTTTTCAAGCGAATATTTCTCTTCCGCTTATTATACTTGAAAAAAAGTAAAAGTTTATTCCTAAAATCAAAGTTGACTTTCTTCCAATTTTCAGGGTTCTTGTGTACTGAAAATTGTTTATCTGCATTTTTATTCAAAGGAAATAGTTATGGTGTTTTGTGAATTTACCCCTAATGAAACACATAAACATTCATAAACTATCACATGAACACATTCATACAAAGATTTATACAAAGCTGCGCACACATTCAGATAGGTGTATACACGCACTCCTTAAAACAATCACATTCTAACACATCAAACATATACATTTAAGTTTTGGATTATAACATTGCATAGAAACTCATACATATACGTTGGAACAAGCACACATACACATTAAAACAAATGCACATCTTTAAACGAACACTCAAACATACACAGAATCACACATATATTTAATTACCTACTAAACGATGCGACACAATGGAGTGCTTAAATATCGCCATTTGACCATCCATAAAATAAACTGCATATCGAATGCAGCCGCAAACACGGGAACATATATCAGAATAACCAGCTGAAAATAAATCATACACCATCTACTATGAATATGTAATCCCTACATCTACATACCTAGAAAACGAGGCTATTAAACGTGGCATAGTGATATAGAATAAAAAAGAAGAAAGAAGCAACCTTAGTAAAAGTTAGTGTCCCCAATGATGCTGAATTAAACAGAGTTGAGAGGGAAATATAACGAAAATAATAGTTAAGATGACAAGAGTTGTCCAATCATCATCATCTTAAAATTTAAGAAACGTAGTAGTAGTAGTAGTAGTAGTAGTAGTAGTAGTAGTAGTAGTAATAATAATAATAATAATAATAATAATAATAATAATAATAATAATTCTGATTTCGTTTATGAACGTCTCTCTGGAAAGGGATGGGATTAATTTCCAGAGGATTTCCCTTAATCCCGGCTTCAAACCAGGAGCTTCAAAGATCAAGGGTTTTCCTAAGGATGTTGGTGGTACCTATAATTGCAGAGGTCTGAAGGCCACCTAAAACATCGGGGATTTGTAGTTTTTTCAATTGTCCTTCCAGACGACTTGATACTACTCCTAGTGTACCAACTACGACCGGGATTATTTGTGTTTAAACCCCGTGTATACGCCTTATCTCCAAGGTCAATGGAGCATAATTGCTCCACTTATCATTCTCTTTCTCTCACACATTCCTGTCCCAGGGTACTGAGAAGTCTGCAATCTGCCAGTTTTTTTAAACCTTGTCACTTAATAATAATAATAATAATAATAATAATAATAATAATAATAATAATAATGCCAAATTATTGATGTGGCTTGCCCAAATGACATCAACTTAACAGACAAAAATATGAAAAACTATGAAAAAATTATCAGAAACTGATGGGGGAAGATTGTAAGGTTGTAGAACAACAACAAAACTTCCATCGTGCCAATCATCATAGGTGCGCTTGGCTCAATTCCAGATTACCTTGAGAAACAGCTGAACTCCTTGAGAATCAAGTACAACATTACCGTACTCCAGAAGTCAGTTCTGCTTAGCACAGCAAACATCTTACGCCAGGTGCTTTCCATCTAATTGACTCTTTGACTATGCTCACTATCTTTTGTGTAAAAGCCCGCTCCTAAGTGAAAAAAAGCATGTAAAACATCACAACACTGTGAAATTACCGAACATTATGATATCGTAATAAATAAATAAATATCAGGATTTGAAATGGGAATTAGACTATGGGAATATAAAGAAGTCAAGGTGATTCCCATTGTAATTGGAACACTTGGCATCATAACGAAATACCCCCATAAATGGTTTAATCAGATTGACGAGACAATTTCTTTTCCAATTTAAAATTTTTTTACATGTTAGGAACGGCGGAATTGGTATAGTACGGCTTAAATGTCTAAAGTAAAAAAAAAATGACCTGATGTACAAGAAAAAAATCAAACTAAAAATATCCAAATTTTGAGACTACTACTATTACTACAACAACTACAATAATAATAATAATGATAATAGTGATGATAATAATAATAATAATAATAATAATATCATCATCATCATAATAATAATAATACCTTTCTCAACACCCAAGCTCAAAACACACACAAATATATACACATTTTATAGAGCAAAAATCTTTTTAAGGTTTTCTTGGTTTTTATCAGAACTGTCAAATAATTTTAAATGTTACAGTTTCCCCTCCCCCAATTAATCCTAATTTTACAACCGTTATATTAAAGGAGTTGCGAATTATCGTAGTTTTTTTTCTGCCAACAGAAACAGATGTTCGTCTTTCGAACACGTAAGTCAGTAGAAGCCCAGTAGACAATGACATCTCTATAATCATATCAGGAGCCACCATCACCAGGTTGTTCAAACATTAGATAAGTTGCGCTTTTTCTGAGTGTCATGATGACAGCAGCCGTCTTCCTTGCTTCACTGGTGACTGCAATTATAGATAAAAATTACAAACAAAGCTTCAATAACATTGTCGTTCAATTGATCGTGCTCGTTGTCGTTTTATTTTTTACAGCTTCTCTTTGATTGCTCACATAAAGGGCGAACGAAGAGAGCGTTTCTAAAAATAGCGTCCAAACTCATCAAGCTCATAGTCCAGAAAAGACAGATATTTCTCTTTCATTCGCCACGTCTTATTTCGGACTTCCTGTCCGAGGCGTCATATACTGACACGTATTTCTAACATCTACCTTAGCTTCTAAACCGATTATACTTTTTGTGTTTATTTTATCCTTACTGAAATATTCCCCATTTTAGCTTAAATTTTACTCATCACAGTTTCTATCGGTCGACATTATATAAACACACACATACACACACATACACACACACACACACACATAATATATATATGTGTGTGTGTGTGTGTGTGTGTGTGTGTGTGTGTGTGTGTGTGTGTGTGTGTAAAAAAACAAGTTTCCGCAATAGGCAAAATTAGTCAATACAAAAGGAACATTTTTAAAAACAAAGTCCGATTTTTATCAGCAAATACATTTTTAGTTTTACATTAAAAAAATGAGAAAACATGGAAAAATGTCGACCATGATGCGATCTTATTAGCCGCGTGTATCAAGGACAAAAAACACGCTGTTCCACGAATAATATTCAAAGTAAATCAGATCTTTATGTAAGTGTAAAGATTAGTCTTTAAGAATTTTCTACAATCAATAAATTATGGAAGAAACAACCATAATTTTATAATATATGCAATTAATAACGGCTGTCTAATTAAATTTAATACCGTATGGAACCCGTTGAGCATAATATTTGAGTTTGACTACATAACCAAAATATATACATTATCTATCTATCTATCTATCTATCTATCCATCTGTCTGTCTGTCTGTCTGTCTGTCTATCTATCTATCTATCTATCTTTCCCTCTCTCTCTCTCTCTCTATCTCTCTCTCTCTCTCTCTCTCTCTCTATATATATATATATATATATATATATATATAGAGAGAGAGAGAGAGAGAGAGAGAGAGATAGATAGATAGATAGATAGATACTGTATATATTTTGGTTATGTAGCCAAACTATATATATACCAGGTTAAAGGCATTCCAGAGCGATAACAAAGTGAATGTGACGATTATATTAAGAGTGTTCCAATAAAAAAAAGAGCAAGATATATTTTACTAATATAAAAAAATTTACATGATCGTGACACTGGACATGCTAATGTTTCAGACAAATCGTCGGTTAAAAACAAAAGTCCTCCTCAGGCGACTTAACACACGAGGTTATAGCTCGTTGACTTACAATTATTACTTTATGCCAAATTAACAATTGAATATTGTGCTTATTTTGCATCAAATACCTATATATCGATCAGATACAATAATATTTAGTTCTCTGAAGCGTATCATAACAAATGTTCATATAAAATTTTAGTCAGATCAGCCCAATAATTTCCGAGAAAAAGTATAACTTAAATACTAGTCCATACAAAATTTCGACCAGTAGCTTGGAACAGACAAACAGAAAGACAGGCAAACTAAGAGAAATATATATTAAAAAGAACACACATCCACGCGTACACATACACGCATGTTAGCGCCATTTCAGTTGATCAACTGAAGTAATTCTTGGATGTTAATGTAAATAATGATATATTTCAATACTAAACTTCGGAATTAAATTTAGTGAATTTAAAAAAAAATTACGATAAATTAATTATTTGAGAAGAATTTTCGGCGTTTCATTCTCGTGATGATTCGTCGGTCTATTGCCTTGAATCGATGTTGCTACTTATTTTCATATATACACGTGGTATTGAGTTTGCGAGTCAGCCAATCAGATTCTTTGTCTAATATAATTTCAATATTTTAAAACATTTTAATATACAAATTTAAAATTATATTAATAGTGTAGGAAATTTTTTTTACTGAATTTTAATGTAACAAACTTTTCAGAAAAGTCTTTTGTGTAGTACGCTTGTTGGCATGTTGCAGTCTGCTTTATTACGTTTTATGGATTGGCTCATGTCCATGCATTTGCACATTAAAAGCTCTCCATTTTGATTATACCTTTCTTAATAGCCTTGAATTTTATGATTGTGCATTTGTATTTTTTCATTAAGCCTACCGACACCATGGAGTATCTTTTGTTTGGTCTTGGATTTTCATGCAAGCTTTTTGTTTTATTTTTGTTTTGTTTTTTCAGTAAACGTGCTAAGTAGCAGAATTTGTGACTCCCTGTTGGCATTGTTTTGCTGAAAAAAACGTTTCCTCTGATGATGTGAGGCATTTATTGAGGATCCATAGATTAGAGAAACAACTTTGAATTTTTGTGTTCCTTGTCGGGTAGTGAATTTGCGTAAATTTTTAAAAAGTTTGCTGCATTTAGTTTCAGGTTTTCACTTTCTGTAAGTTAGAAATTTACGACGGGTTTGTTATTCGACAAGAAATGTAGAAATTTGAATTTTTTTTCTTGTTCCATGGAGTGAATGGCTCGATTCCTCAGATGAAGCGTGATTAGCAAAGTGATGGTTGTACGTAATCTCTAGTTTTTGCTGGTTGGCATGTGGGTTGGGGACTGAAGGTTGTATGAAATTTTATGAGAGGCCAAAATTGGAGGGATGTTTTGGGATGAAATCCAGGCTCAATTAGCAAACGTGAAAACATGATATTGTGGCTTGGAGCTATGAATAATATGGTGGTATAGTCCAAGGCAAAGAAAGGAATTTTGAATTTCATGTGTATATAGACATATGATATAGTTCAAAAGAAGATGTAATGGGGTAGGATCACTGCGGAGAGTAGCATTCCGGCAGACTTGCTTTAATAAGGAAATTCACTAATTAAAATATAGTTGCTGAGAATTAATTGTAGTTAATATATTAGAAATAATATAATAATATATAGATTATATTACCATGTGTCGAATTTTCTTCATTGAGTTTAGACTTCATCTTGAAATATCCTTTTAATTTGTAGCTTCTCATAAAATTTCATGTAAACTTTAGTTTTCAATTCATATGCTAACCAGCAAAATTTATAGACTACCTATCAATATTATTTTACTAACTACGTTTTACCATTCATGTACTAAAGAAATAACTGTTACTTTTTATAGTCTTGTAAATTAATAAGTTTGTCGTAAATTTCAAAAAAATCACTGAATTTAATTCTAAATTTTAACTTTATATATATATATATATATATATCGAGAGAGAGAGAGAGAGAGAGAGAGAGAGCATTAAAAAACAAATTTAGCCAAATCTCATTATAAGTTCATTTCAATCTAATAGGGCCTTTTCAAATGGTCAAACTATTTGAAGCCTGACTGAAAAACGGAAGAGAGAAAGGGGGGTAACGAAAGTCAATGCACTGTTACCATTCAGGTTAGATGTCAAACGAGAAAGAATAACCGATGCTCAAAATATATAGACATTTTGACCTTTTCCTTTACTTAAAAATTCACCCAAAATCAAGAAATTAACAAATTTTAATGAAATTTTCAGTATTTATCAAATCATGATTACGGAATATAATGAATCCATTATTTTATTAGTGGGAATGTATTATTTTTTATTAACAAAAATACCTTTAATAAAGTTATGGTTTTTTTATAGTAAAAGAAGCAATTAATTAATTTTTGCTTTTCTTATGAAAATAAAGCATCGTAAATTGTAACAATAAAAAAAAGAAAAATTAATTTTTTCAGGAACATTACAGAAAAAGCCCCCAAAAGTCCAAATTAACGAAATTGATATAACCCGAAAAAAATTAATTTTTCGAACTATTGATATTATAATTGAATTAAATAGTGTTTATTTAATATTTTCACGCATAAAATATTATGATTGCAAAAACTATTTCCTGTTTATTTTTAGATACATTTTTATATGTAAGATTCTAATATTTTCCTGAATGAATGTATAATCTCCAGCATAACATAATTTTTATATGATCTTGAAACATGAAAAAAAAAATGAAAAAATTTAAAAGCAGGAACATAGAAAAATAATTAAATATATAAATAGTAAAAATTTTACAATAGTTCACGATAGGAATGCATGGATGCACGGCGGAGGAAAAAAACAGTCGGTTTTGCATACCCTACTTTTTCTCCAACAGCCTGGCGTCATTTTTTGACTATCTGACATTTGGGGCTTCCGTAGAATCCGCGCTTAGACGACTACGTCTTGTTTTGTTTGAGCGGATCTAGAATCTTTAGCTTTTGGGGGCTATTTTTTCCATATCTTAGGATTGTACTTTGCTAATTATCTTTGAAATGCACCCAGAAAACTAATATTTATTTTTCAAGTGATTTTTACGATGAATTTATTTAACTTCAGAATTAAGCTGAATTTGTCAGCGTCCGAATATTGCCGTGAAAACATTTTTCGTTATAACTTTTTTTTTCACTTGTACAAATATTTTTTCCATTTTGAAATTAACTTTAGCCTTTAATCTTTCAAATACAATCAAAAAGTAAGCGGAAACCTACAAAAAATATGATAAACCGTCTGTCAAAACTATGTCCCCCTATCATTTTCTGACATTATTGCCCGTACCTTTATATATATATATACATATATATGTGTGTGTGTGTGTGTGTGTGTGTGTGTGTGTGTGTGTGTGTGTGTGTGTGTGTGTGTGTTATTGTTTAATATTCTCAAAATCAGCACACATCTTATCAGAAATGGTAGAAGCGCGTGTATTAGTTTTTCGAAGAAATGAGTGCTGGTGTATTTTTGGAAATAATAGATTTTGTATATTTTCTCCAGAAAATTGCAATGCATTATTAAGTGAATCTAATACAACCAAATTGTGTACTCGTATTTTAGGGGAAAAGACGCGTTTTATTTCGTGTTGTTAAACTTGTGTTTGTGCTTGTGTTAATCTTTAGCGCCAAGAAGTTAACGGGGAAAGAATAGCAACTATTTGTGGGTCTGTGTATTCAGGAAAAAATGTATGCGTGCATAGACACTTTAAAATATACCACGCACAGATGCACCAGCGCTCGCGTGCAAACACAACAATCACAAATATAACTACACACATACACAGGTGGCGCATAAGTAATTATATATCTAACATTTTAAAATTAATTATATTTTTTGTAAATTCGTGTACTTTACTAATTCTTTTTTTAATACGCAGTTCAAACATCGGAATTTTATTTGGATTTACGTATGAAAAATAATGTTACGTAAATCAATTAATTTATTGAACAAAGAATATAATGGTAAAGTGACTGATATATATATATATATATATATATATATATATATATATATATATATATATATATATATATATATATGCATGCGCTTGTGGCATTAAAATTATTTACTGATACTTTGAAAGTGCAAATCCATTTATATCGTGCTTGAATAAACCTGGCAATTAAAAAAAAAACTTTATTTAATACATACATTAAAAATATATACCTTTCACTATCAATATATATATATATATATATATATATATATATATATATATATATATATATATATATATATATATATATATATATATATATGAGAAAAACAGTGTAGCTACATTCTAAACAGTTCTTGTAACATATTACGGTTTCGGTGCACACTCACATACACACACACATGCATGCATATATATATATATATATATATATATATATATATATATATATATATATATATATATATTACTCAAATTGTTGCTATAACTTCCATGAAATAATAAAAAATATTAAACAAATATTTTTAACAAATCTGAAATATTGAAATATGTTATAAAAATATAAAACGAGTTAATTTCTCTGTTTTATCCTCTTCATTATGTTTGAACGAAAATAAATATTCTTCTTTTAAATTTATGTGTGTTTGAACGAAAATCAATATTCTTCTTTTAAATTTATGTGTGTTTGAACGAAAACAAAACAATAGGCCAAAACAATACAATTAAAGGAGCATGCAGGTCCACAAAAACACATTCATTTTTATTGCTTAGTTGTACATAAAATAACCTCAGATAAAAACAAAAAATAATAACATCAACCTAAATGTATTTAATATTTCTGTGCTCATTAATTAGTGAAAACAAAGATACATCAGTTAAAGATGGAAGGAAAAGTTGATCCATGAACACATCGAAACGAATTTTTTGTTTTAGAAGAAAACAGGGCCGATAGCCATTAGTCACGTGCTCTCGTGTAATGAATGAATGCGTGAATGTAGGATTGACATGAAATTCTTAAAAGATAAGCTAAAATGAACATAAAATGGTCTGAAATGACTTAAATAAATAAAAAGTAAATGACTTAGAATGACTTTAATGAACTTAAGGATGAATTGAATGATCTTAAGAATGACTTGAATGCTTAAAAAATAACTGGAATCCTTTAAAAACAACTTGAATGATCTGGAGAATTGAATGGCTTTGAGACTAACTGGTTGTAAAGTGGGTGATCATTTTACACTAAATTAATACAAAAAATGATCCCCCACTTTATATCACAAAGTTACAAACATAAGTACAGCATGTAGTAAGAACAGATGGTATTTATTTGCTCCCCCACCGAGCAAATGAGGCACAAGGCCGATTTTTAATGTGAGGAGTGAAGGGGAAATGGGAACCAACTCCCCGGGAAGTAGAGAGCTGGATAGTGACAATTGGTATGAAGGGTTGCCCCTACATTGACCAAGGTCTTATAGGTGGGGTCGCCCCGACATATTGTCTTTGCTTGCAGTATCTGCCGGAATAGATACTACACTTTGATCTTTGCCAAAAGGCCAAGAAAAGCTGTGTTTATTTGCTCCCCCACTGAGCAAATTAGGAACAAGGCCGATTTTTAAAGTGGGGAGTGAAGAGGAAATGGGGACCAACTCCTCGGGGAGTAGGATAGTGACAATTGGTGTGAAGGGTTGCCCCTACATTGACCAAGGTCTTGTATGTGGGACTGCCCCACATATGGTCTTTGCTTGCAGTATCTGCCGGAACAGATACTTCACTTTGATCTTGGCAAAAAGGCTAAGAAAAGCTTTAAAAGATAAGAACAACATCTATTACAACAGATCTTTGATCTTAACCAAAAAGGCCAAGCACAAAAGTGTTACGAACAGACCGACCGACCGACCGACCGACCGAAAGACTTTTAAAGTCGCTTGCACACGACTAAAAACCTATGCGTGTGGATGATATAGAAATAAAAGCCATGCTATTTTGTTATTATTTTTAATGCAGCATGTACGTATATTGGATTGTGGTAGACAGCAATACTAGAACAAAATTGAAGCAAAAAGAGTTACTCCAGTAAATGCTCAAAGAGACATTAGCACACTAAGGTAGTTGAGTTAGCATAAAGTGAACGAGAAACAGTTAGAAACGGAGGAATTGTTTAATTAATTAGAAATTACGTGCAATTTGGAAAAATATTTTATATTTTAAACATATTTCGGAAGTAAAACTATAGACTCTTTCTAGCCTTATTTATTTTCGACCATTTCAATTCAAATTCTTTCTTATTTTCATGTAGTTCCCTAACCCAATTACCTAATGCCGTTGTGTTCCTCTTTTTATTTTGAATACTCATGTTTGTTCATTTCTATCATCATCCACATCCCTATTTGGTTCATTCTAAGGTCCGATTTTAAATGATTCAACATGATTTCTGTATCTGGCCTTAAAAATTTAATATTAAGATAGGTAATTAATTGAAATATAATTTAAAATGTAGAATTACGAAAATGGGGCGATTTAAAAATTCTATGGCTAATAGAAAATAATTAAACAAAAAGCATAGAAGAGTGGGTGGAAGTAAGGCCATCTGCTTGCTCGCTTAAATAGAAATAAGAAGTATGTGCAGATATGTATAGATAGTGTATTTCGCCTTCTTAAGCGTGGCTATTTTTAAATATTTTTGGATGACACAATGTTTGAAATTGTCCGAATGTTCATAAAAACAATTGTAACGAATATAAAAATACACAATATGATGTGATCATTATTTATTTTTATTGTATTGGCTTTGTGAAAATAATATATATATATATATATATATATTGTATTAGTAGTAATTATTTGTTTGTTTAAAACAAAATATATAAGTGTGTCACCCAAAAGAGTGCTCAATGTTTAGACGGAGCCAAAATAAGTGAATTTAGTTTGCAAACAAATGGCTACACATAAGCATACATGTTTCAGCGAAAACCCAGTAAGGGAATCGCTTCGTCAGGCCAAGTTGTCCTTGGCCTGACGAAGCGATTCCCTTACTGATATATATATATATATATATATATATATATATATATATATATATATATATATAGTAGCATGCCACTCGATGTTTCCGTTGTGAAATACCCTGTTTTTATTTATGTAGAATTAAACAGACAATTCTGTAGGGAATTATTATATTCACCCAATATATAGTAGTTATTTCAACATTTTAAAACTATATATGACCTGGGTGCCGTCAAACAAAAACATTTAGCTCTCTAGCAGTATTCGCTGCGATTTAAGTTAAAGACACATACATATTAAACTTAACGAATGAATGCAGATAAACGTATAAATGCACATGTGTAGAGTATTTGCCGCCCTTTTCTGACTAAAAACAAATTGATTTTGTTTCGAAGGTCTGAATACCCGTATATCAAGTTTTAAGTCTGTAGACTAATAATTTACAGAGTAGTTTAGTAGAGAACGTTCCGCAGAGATGAATTCACTTATATATATATATATATATATATATATATATATATATATATATATATATATATATATATATATATATATATAAGGATCAAAGATTTATATAAGGATTCTTTAAATGGCGATGTATCGATATAATGAAAGGCTTGACATGCAGGTAGAGCTTAGATACCAGAGCTTCTGATGAGAAATACGTGGCATAAATAGCATTGATAACCCGTACGCCCTGTATTGTATTCCCTTGTTTCAAATTGACGAATAAATCTATGTATAGCAGTATATATTTTTATATTATCAATATCTGTGCTTCTTTTATTCAGATACACCGTCAACCTAGACTGTTTAAAAGGATACTGACTCAAATTATGTATTGTGAACGTCTATCATGCACGATGTGTGTGATAGTATACTATTATTTCTATATTCCACATACATAAGCACTACTCCTATTACTGTGATCACATGTAAAATAAGTTTAGGTCTGATGTTTTAATACACAGTAAAAAAAAAAAAGATGTAATCGATAGGGACGCCTTTAATAACCGTTTTTAACGTATCCAAAAACCGTTCTGTCTGACCATTATTTCTTGCATGGGACGGCATGATCGTGATATGTTCTATTACATTTATTATACGTGACTTTCGTTCCGTTGTCTGATGAAATACAGTCAACGACTCCGCATCAAGCGAACGATTAATGTAAAAAATAATAATGGTTATTTCTGTAATTGGTTTCTTACATTTTTTTAGAAACTGTCCATTACTGTTATATACAGGGTGACCCCCCCCAAAAAAAAAAACACATAGAAAGTATATCTAGAAAATATGCTGTAGAAAGAAGAAAAAAGGCCAAAGACCCTAGTGTTTTGGTGTGATGTTTTGAATATAATAAACTAGTTATGACCAAAGTTTTTTTTGTTTTTACACAGTGATCACCACTTATCAAGGCCCGTAAGCCACTCAGGGATAAGGGCTATTGCAAGTACATTACGTTAGTGTGGAGATTTGATGAAGTGTTTACTTTCATTCGGACAAAACACTAAGAAACGGGGCCTAATTAGAGTTTGGGCCCATTGGGGGGGTCACCCTGTATTAGAAATCAGGTGGGTCGTTAAAATGTCCTTATTTCTTTACACAACATTAAATATGATCAGCAAAAAATTTTAAAAAATACATGACAGAAGCACACAAAAAATCAAACTAGTAATTAGGTTGTATCACAGTAAATAACTCTAACGCAAAGAGGTTCCTTATGCCATCGATTTTCCACACTCGATATATGTATGTATGCAAGTATGTATGTATGTATGTATGTATGTATGCATGCATGTATGTACGTATGTGTATGTGTGAACATGTGCGTGTATTTTTGTGTCACTCTATTATTTATTCGATAATAATATATCAGTTAATGTATAACTATATTAAAATCTGGACTGATTACAGTAATCCGGGTATGTCTATTTTTAGATATTTTGTATTGATGTACGTGGGGTTTATATTTACATATGTATATGGATGTAGACGATTATTTTTTGAGATGATCTTATATTTGTATTTTACTATCGTGATAAATATGTTTTGTTATTAAATATTAACTTTTTTGTAAATTGTAACTCCTTCCATGAACTGCTTATAACGCACATTTAGGAAAAAAAAAAGATATAGCTGAAATATTTGACTCGTTTTAGTTTGAAACCCGTGTCTGCGCCTGCGCTGTAATTGAAACTGATCCGATGATTTTTGTAAGCAATCAATATTTGTGATTTTTTGCGCATGCGTGTTTTTGTACAAAGTAAATTTTAACATAGTAAAGCGTGTGTATATAATACCGAATGAAATGAAAAAACAGTTTGGTTCCAGGCTTTTCAAAAAGAATTATTTTCCTTCTTTGATAAAAGTTTTACTTGTCATTACAACCAATTTGTAAAAAAATATATGTATAAGAAACATACAAAAATGATAAGTGGAACAGTTTATAAGTGTTATTGTAAAAATATTCTTTGTAAAATGTCCACCTCTTCATAGAAAATCCTATACAAAACTGAACGAATAACAATTCGGTTCGAGGCTTTTTTTTCTTTGTTTTATAAAACTTTTACTAATCATTATAAACATTTTGTTTGTAATATATGTAAAAGAAACACGCAAAAATGATCAGTAGAACAGTTTGTAACTGTTATTGTCAATATATTTTTTTGTGAAATTTCATCTCTTCATAGAAAAGCCTGTACAAAGCTGTACGAAAAAACAGTTCGTTTCAAGGCTTTTTTTTAATTTCTTTTATTTGTTTGATTTTTTACGTCTGATTAAAACTAACTACTTTGTAATATAAGGTGTAAAAATATCATTAAAAAATGATTAGTAGAACATATTACACCTGATATTGTCAACATGTTCATTTTTATTTTTCACTTTATTTTTACAATATCTCTACATAAAAAAACTGCGCAAAACTGAACAAAAACAATTCAGTTTGAGGCTTTTTTTTATATTTTAGTTGTTTTTTTTATATTTTGTTTTGTTTTTATTTAAAATGTTTTAAGAGTAATTATAGTTCACATAAAATGTACAGAGCTCACTAAAAATGAATGGGGAGCTGCTTACTATTGTCAAACATTTGTTTAATATGTGAAGAAGACATCTGTTTTATATGTTATTAGACTTTATGGAATGTTTCTGTTTGTTAAACAACCATAAATAAACGTGGTTATCCGCCCTTATTAAACCAGACTTTGTGTTTTTTCTTTTCTTAGATCCGTTTCAATGAATACATATTACGTGCTTTTACAAGTAAACTTATGATAAATCCACCATTTGACCATGCATGGAGTATTGTTGTCACATATGGGCTGGTGCATCTACCGCTAGTCTCTTACTCTTAGATAGGGTCCAAAAAGTAGTCTCAAATCTAATAGATCTAATAGGTCGGCTAGAGTCTAAACTCTGCCTCATCGCCACAATGGTGTATCCCTGTGCCTGTTTTACAAGTACCTTAATGGAATCATCTGGTATATTTGCCATATGATTTTTGGAATTCTTATTTATAAATCTATTTGCTCCTATAATTGCTGAAATGATGGAGATCTTAAGATTCAAGTTTCTGTTCATGCTGTACATAAAATCTTGGTATTTATTATCTTTTCCTTCTCAGATCTGTTTAACTCAATATCATAGGTCTATCAACATTATATGAACAGCTCAATATAAATAAATTAGCAAAGGCTGAATGTTATCTTGCGAAGATGTCTTATTTTTTTCGTAAATAGTAATGTAAATTAGTCATTTTAGCAAAAAAGGCCGCGTCTTTCTCGTCGTTTTAAATTAGCAGTCTTCCAAAAAGTTTATGGATAGCATTGAGTGTTGAATGGGTGATTCATCAGGCGTTTGGAGTCTGCTTAGTTTCGCCAACGATACTTCTTGTAACCCTGATGTGGTTGAGAGCATTATCGATCTATACGAGACATCAATGTCCATCAAATAAAAATATCCAGAGCCAAGACAGAGGTTGCTAATGGCAACCATGTTAACGATGCACATGGTGAATATAATATATTAATAGGTATTTACATTTCAAAAGCTTTTGGCTGACACCAGTTTGTCTTCCATTGTTTTTGGTTTAATATTTAATCAAGGTAAATAATTCAAAATACAGTAACATATACGCTATTCCTCTCTCATGTACACTTGTGTCTCTCCACTTTTTTCTATCTCTCTCTCTCTCTTTCTCTCTTTATATATATATATATATATATATATATATATATATATATATATAATTATATATTTTCCTCCTCTTTCTGTTTCTTTTTCTCCCTCTCCTTATTGTGTATCTTTTTCTCACACGCACATGCATTAACCAAAGTATACACTTACTCTTTTTCCTTTCTCTCTCTTTCCTCCTCCCTCTCCTCTTCTTTTTCTTCTTCTTTTTCTTCTTATCTCTCGCATTGTCTCCCTATTTATCCCTCTTAATTTTTTTTCTCTCTCCCTCGCTTCTTCTACCAGCTTTACTATACCCTTCTTTTTATTTCTATCCTTCTCTTCCTCCTTGTATGTATCTCACTCTAATATACATATATGCATAGATATACATATGCAGATATTACTTCAATTATTCTGTCTCCATTTTTTTCTTCGATTTTGTTTCCTCAATATTTTATAATGCATTCGACCTTTCACTAAAAATAGTTCAGCGGGCGTATATTTATATAAACATAGGGATGGACGTTTTTGAGAGGCATCCTTTCGATTTATGCGTTTATCGTTGAAAATGCCATTACAAATCTAAACGTGACAAACTGGTGTACTGACGAACAGAGCTTCTTATGGAGATGTATGGACATATCTGCGAAATATATGCGATGAATCTTTCTACCAAAATACATAAGATGGGCGTATCTAGGAAATACATAAACTGGACATATCTACCAAATACATAATATGAACTTATTTACCAAATACATAAAATAGGTATATCTACTAAATACATGATATCTTCTGATCTCCGAAATACATAAAATTAGCGTATCTACCAAATACGTAAAATTAATGGTACCTACCAAATAAATAAATAGACGTATCTACCAAATGTATAAAATGGACGTGTCTACTAAATACATTAAATAGACGTATCTATGAAATACATAATATGGACATGTATAACAAATACATACTATGCACATATTTAGGAAACATAATCTAATATCCACACACACACACACACACACACACACACATATATATATATATATATATATATATATATATATATATATATATATATATATATATATATGGTGGATTCTCTCATCGAAAGACGATGAATGAGGGTTCAGTATGCAATCTTCAGCAGCTCTCAAGCTCTGTGACACCACATGCGTAATTGCAATCCTGTAGACGTTCGGCACACTCCTCCGCAGATGGTAAACTTTTATATGTTCGTCAGTCAAAGATATCTTCTCGAGTGAACAGATAACCCTGCTTTGCTGCGTGCTCTGAAACCACAGTGGCATACATATTCATTTTTAGGTGGATTTTTTTTTGTGTTTTGCCTTCATATTTGCACGAAGGGTGTCCTTATGACAAAGGCGGTTATGTTCAAATTCTTTGGTCTCCAGGAAACACATCTTCCTCCATTCTCTGCGATCCCCTGCTGCACTCTCCCAGGAACTCAGAGAAATTCCACAACGTTTCAGGTATATATATATATATATATATATATATATATATATATATATATATATATATATATATATACACTTATGCATATGTATATATATATATATATATATATATATATATATATATATGAACATATATGAACATATACATAAATTTATATACATATATTGAAAAATACTCGCCCAAAGTGAGTGAAATTAAATTCCCAAACAAAACAGTTTCTCATTACTTATATGTCATCTTACGAAGCTTAAAATCAAGATATGTTATTATACTAAAACGTTATGTCTCGAATGCTACTTCAACGGTCTTTCAACATTCATTACAATATTTTGGTAATAGAAAATGTTAAAAAATTAAGGCAAGAGGTTAAGGTGTCTCCAGATGAGATTGAACGTCAAGGAACCTTGCTTAATTGTTATTGACTCCTGATAAAAAATTTAAGACCACTTGAAAATCTTTAAAAAGAAACATTTTTTAAGGATAGATTTTAAACTCCTCCCATTTAAGAGTACTAACTACAACCTAAAGGGTTATGGAAAAATTCAATCTAGATGGTCCTGATGGCTTCCAACGATATTGGCATAACGAAAACATATCTCCTAAAATTTTCTCCACGCGTCATAGTGGTAGAGTGTCCCTGATGGTATGGAGTTGATGGAGTTTCAGGCGGTGCAGGCTCGTCAAACAACGGATGATTATGTTAGCATGCTACAAAAAGCATCGTTGATGACGAAGGGCTATCGTTTGTATGGCAATGGGTAGTTATTTCAACAAGATAATGCTGCAATCCACGCTGCACGACGGACCTTGACCTTTCTGCAAGAAAATGGGGTCCATCTTTTGAGACATCCTGCATGCTCATGGGTCTTGAACCCAATTGAAAATGTTTGGGGATAGACCACAAGAGATATTTATCGAAATGGCAAACAAATTCAACAAAAAATTAACTTCGTGAAGGCATCTTAAGAAGCTGGAGCAACATACCCCACACCTTAATAGAAACGCTTATTTCTAGCATGCCCCCAAATAATTTCTGAAATCATTAAAACTAGTAGAGGATGAACTCATTATTAAATTTGGTTGTTGAATGTTTTTATACATTTTTCGTACAATTTCGTAGAATTTATATCCCTGATCTTATAATTTTGATCAAGTGTAAAATGCCTCGTTTTATGAAAATGTAAATTTCTTAATTAAATGTTTAGAATGTAGCCATTTATTCCATAACCTTTTAGGTTGTAGTATTGGTAACGTTAATTTTTTTACAGTATGGATCGATAAATTTTTATTGTAAAGTTATATTGAAAAAATCAATTCAGATAACGATTATGTAGTAGAACTGGCATTTATTCAATGTAGCTGCCTTCAGTCTCAATCACCGCCTCGATACTGGTCCGGAACTAGGAGCATGCCTTTTCCACAGACGCCGGCGGGAGCTCAGCGAATACTCGGCAGATGGCGGCAATCAGACTGGTTTGGGTGTTGTGGGAGGTCGTGTTGGTGATGTTCGCGACGTATGACTAAACAAAATAGTCTATCGGATTCAGGTCGGGGAAGGAGGGGACAGTGAGAGAAGGGTAACAAGTGGTAGTACTCCTTCTAGAAGATAAGCTTCGGTCTCTTTGGACTTGTGGTCCGGCGCCGATTCCTACTGCCACATTGAGTCTGCCAGCGGCCACCTGATTGCACTAGGAGATCACCCCACTCTTCAGTACATCCAGGTACACTTTGGTGTTGACTTTCAAGCCGACTTCGAAAATGTGAGGTGGCATGATGTGGCTCTCACTTGAAACAACACCAAAGACCATAAACGTAACCACAAACTTCGTTGAGTTGTGCCTTCAAGCGTTGAACCGTCCGGATTTGCATTTTGAAGGTGTTGGCAATGATCATGTTGTCATAACTTGGATCGGTAGAGAGACAGTTGTACAGCGGCGCATCTCTGATCTCGCTCGTTTAACATTGTATCACTTTCAGACATGATGGATGACTTCTATCGCTCTTTGCATTTATACACAACTGGCCAACTAGTAAATGAGCTGCAACAAAAAAAAGAAAGCTGGTTTTCATCAATCGGAAATGGAATCATTTCGTCTTTTCTAGGGCGACAATTTTATTGTCCCACCCTGTAGATACGAGTTCGTGTACAGAACATATTGCTGAACCCCTTTAAAAAGCCCCAAAGAAACTTAAATGTTGGGAATATTTATTAAAAGATGTCTAATATCCATTGTTAAATTTTCATAAAAGGCGAAAGTATCTGAAGTTTCAAGAAGATATTCCACCACGTTTTTAGCCCTTTTGGAAAAAACAAAAAACTAAATGAAACTGAATATATCCCTCATTGCGACTCTTTACACCTTGCAGCTGTGCTACGAAATTTATAACGATCGATTATTTAGTATATCTCGAATCACATACATACTAATATACAATATAAACACATACCTAGGTTGATAAATAAATATATATATTAAAAATTATTTTATTTATATTATTGGCTACATATTTTCAAACATTTTTCACCTGTGACTTTTGTTTAGAATCTAATATCATCGGGCAATGTACATTTACTTAAAATAATGAGCACATCATATTTTTATCAGAGGAGAGAGAAGGACGAAGGGTTAGTGAAGGTAGCAAGATATACACTTGTAAACACAGTCACGTATCTATATATATATATATATATATATATATATATATATATGTGATATATGTGTGTATGTGATGTGGTGTGTTGCACACAGGGCCTTTGAGCGTGTAGTGTTGTAGCTTAGTGAATGTGTAGAGTGCTTAGCTGCTTGGCTTTCAGGTGCTTTGCTCCTCTTGCTTCCAGCTGTAACCGCCACCTATACTCGCAAGAGTGAAGGGGAGGCAGTTTAGTAAGCCCTGCCCACTGGTGGTTAGAGCGTCTCACTGGTCAAGACTCGCATGCCACCTCCTCGTGGTACATCACGGTTTAACTGGGTACCTTGCGGCCCCAGGCTAAGTGTATGTGGGATCTCGGAGTAGTCTGGAGCCCCAGAGGTGTTGAGTGCATGGCCCTCCGGCGTGAGGACACGCCCTGGCTTACACCAATCCAGACCCCAGCTATGTGGTCAAATAGCAAAATGTCATCTCGGCAGCAGGAGTTGGCAGTCATGGTATGAGCGCAGCTGATATATTTTTTCAACCACCGGTCTCCCATGGCGGATCACTGAGCGGATGAATCAAGAACGATCAACGGTCAGGGATCAACACCCAGTTAGCGGGTACTGCGGGGCAACCTACCACTGCTCCAGCTGTCGCACTCCTGTGCTCCGCTGGGGTTCGCAATGTTGGGTCCAGAGGTGGATGTTCTGTTCTGGGCATGCACTCATCCACTACTTCCCTGCCCCGGCGCTTGACGTTTCAGGCAACTACTATGGATATGTCAAGAATAAATTCTCAGCGACTGGCAATTCGGGAGCCCCCTGCAGTCGGGGGTGCTGTCGTTGCTCGGCAGGGCCCGCGTTCTAGGCAGGCGCGCCCCGGTCGACATCCTGCTACTGCCTCCCCACTACACCTGGCCTGCTGGAATGTCCGCTCCCTTGGGGTGACTTCCTCTCTTGACAGTTTTCATCCTCGGAAGTCTGCTGTTATCGACCTGGAATTACTCCGGTTGGGGGTGGATGTCTCAGCACTAGGCGAGACATGGCTCACTGGAAATGGCTCCATACGTGAAGCTAACTTCACATTTTACTGGACTGGCTACCCTGACTTGGAGAGACCAAAACATGGAGTGGGTTTTGCCATCTGCAACAAGCTGCTCAGCTTTGTCGAAACTCCCGTCGCCATCTCTCCCAGATTAATGTCACTACAGCTACACACCACCTCTGGTCCAGTGTCCCTATTGTCTGCCTACGCCCCAACCCTCACCTCGCCGGATGACCAGAAAGATGCTTTCTATCTCCAGCTGAGTGAGACCCTCTCCAAAATCGACCGCGGTCACCGCATAATCATCCTGGGTGATCTCAACGCTCGAGTAGGCAGTAACACCAATGCCTGGCCTGATGTCCTGGGTCCTCACGGAGTGGGCTCTATGAATGAAAATGGACAGCGTCTTCTGGAACTCTGTGCTACACACAGGCTGTGCATCCCATCAACCTTCTTTAAGGGCTCACCGTGGTCGAAGATGACATGGCAACACCCACGCTCTAAGCGCTGGCACCAGCTGGACCATGTGATCACTCAAAAGAAGCACCTCCAGGATATCATCCACTGCAGGACAATGCACTCTGCGGACTGTGACACAGACCACTCACTTGTGCGCTGTAAGCTTAAACTAAAGCCAAAGAAAATCCACCTGTCTTGCTCAAAACCACTTTCAACGCTCAATGTTCTTGCTACTAAGTCCAAGGAGAAATGCCAACATTTTCAAGCTTCAATACAATCCACCTTTGGCCAGTCTGCACCCCCTCAGGATGCTGCCTCTGCCTGGCTGCGGATTCGTGACACTGTTGGAGTTTGCGCACTCTCCAGTTTTGGTAGACGTACAGTAAAGCAGCCGGACTGGTTCAGACACCACGCGGACACACTCCATCAAGCACTAGCAGAAAAGCGAGCGGCAAGACTGGCTGTGATGCAGGACCCCTCTCCTCAAGCTACTAGCCTCTGGAAGCAGAGCCGCTCAAAAGTGCAGCGCCTAACTCGAGAGGCTAAACACAACTATTGGAGTGACATCTCCAAGCGTGCTGAAGACTGCTCTGCCACCGGCAACACCGGTGGCATGTACCAAGCTCTGAAAGAGGCTCTAGGTCCTCCTGTGAAGAAATCATCTCCTTTGCGATCTCTGACCGGAGAACTACTCACCAATCCTGATGATCAGCTTGACCGTTGGGTGGAGCACTACAGCTCACTGTATGCTCAACCTGTAGCAGCTAGTGAGGCTGCTATAATAGCTGCTGTTCCCCAACTACCAGTCCTCCATGAGCTAAGTTACGACATCACCATCGATGAAGTACACAAGACCATCAAGCTACTGAGGAACAACAAAGCCCCCGGCGTGGATGGGCTACCTTCAGAAATCTTCAGATGCGGTGGTGACTCACTAACTGAGGAACTCCATCATCTCTTCTCAATCTGCTGGAATGAAGGTACTATTCTCGATGAACTTCGTAACGCCAACATAGTTACCCTGTATAAGAACAAAGGGTTTCGCTGCGACTGCAACAACTACCGTGGCATATCTCTACTTTCCCAGCCTGGAAAGATCTATGCCCGCTTAGTCCTGCCACGTCTCCAGATTATTGCCAACAGAATTCTTCCTGAGAGTCAATGTGGCTTTCGACCTGGCCGCTCTACCACTGACATGATCTTTTCTGTTCGTCAGATCCAGGAGAAATGCATTGAGCAAGGCCGTCCTCTCTATGCTGTTTTCGTTGACTTGACGAAGGCCTTTGATTATGTTAGCAGATCAGGGCTATTTCTAGTCCTCCGTCTACTGGGCTGCCCTCCCAAACTCCTGAAAACCATACAAGAATTTCACGATCAGATGAAGGCTACAGTACAGTTTGAGGGCTCTCGTTCTAAAGAGTTCCCCATCTCTTGTGGTGTCAAGCAAGGCTGCGTGTTAGCTCCTACTCTGTTCGGAATATATTTCTCAGCTGTTCTGCGCCGAGCCTTCCCAAACCCAACTGGAGTGCTCCTTCACACTCGCAGTACTGGAGGCCTATTCAACCTGGCCAGGCTACGCTCAAAAACTATGGTTAACCGCGTACAGATCCGTGAACTCCTGTACGCTGATGATGCTGCCTTCATCGCCAACTCGGAGGTTGAGCTTCAGGCAATGTGCTCCTCCTTTGCTTCTGCCTGCGAGGAGTTTGGTCTCAAAATCAGCCTAGGCAAGACGGTGGTCTTTGCCCAGCCTGCTGGGCTTTCACCCATAATAACCGTAAACAATCATGTACTGTCAAACGTCACCAAGTTCACTTACTTGGGTTCTACAGTTGATAACACCAACAGTCTTGATTGTGAACTGGACTCCCGCATTGGAAAGGCATCAACAACTTTCGGCAGGCTTAGTGAGAGAGTCTGGAAGAACAAGTCCCTCTCGCTACACCTAAAGATCAAGGTTTACGAGGCCTGCATCCTCAGCACTCTCCTGTATGGCAGTGAGACTTGGTGCACCTACCGCCGACACGAACACCGTCTGAACGCCTTCCACTTCCGATGCCTGCGCACAATTCTTGGATTCACATGGAAGGATCATGTACCAAACACAGCTATCCTCTCCACGACCAAGAGTACTGACATGTACACAGTGCTGCGCATCCGTCGCTTACGTTGGGCTGGCCACACCTGCCGCATGGACGACAGCCGGCTACCAAAAGCACTTCTCTTTGGAGAGATAGCTGATGCCCCTCGCTGTGCTGGCAGGCCACGCCTCCGCTACAAGGATGTCCTGAAACGTGACCTCCAGGTCTTCGGCATCCCTCACAACACTTGGGAAACCTCTGCCGGCAACCGAGCAAAGTGGCAAGCTGCTATAAGATCTGGTGCCAAAAGATCCTGCCAGCAATACACAGACTTCCTGAACTGTAGAAGACTGAAGCGCCTTGCCAATCGTCGTCCTCGACGTTAAGGGCCTATGATATATATATATATATATATATATATATATATATATATATGCACGCACAATTTCATATTTATCCACATATACACCCTTACACGTGTGTAAATATGTCCACAGAACTATTTGTAAAAAGTTGAATATCGAATGTAGAAGCAAGTTCTGGGAACATATTGGAAAAAAGTCACACACTATGACATTGCAATTCTTAACAATTATGTATTTAGAAAACGAAGCTATTAAATCTGACATTGGTATATGGGACAAGGAGAAAGAATCAACCTTAGTAGAAGTTAGTAACCCTAAATGATACTGATTTAAACAAAGCTGAGAGGGAAAATATAAATTTTTTATTACATTTTCACCCCAAACAAGGCACGTTGTCACTTTGATGTAAGCGGCTACTATCGGGGACAAAAGCTACAGGAGTACTATGTAGGAAGTTAGGCAGCAAGATGTCGGTTCACGTTACACTTGAACTTTTGCATGCCAGTACAGTTGGAGAAACAAGAACCCGGAAGAGAATTCCAAGGTCTAGTTCGTCAGAGCTAGCATTGTTAAAGTACTTGTAGAACAAGCAGAGTGATGCAACATTTGGTCGATGGGACAGAGGCTGAAGTTTAGATGACAGTTTAAGACCTATCAGATTGGTGACTCTCTTGTGAACCTTGTTTGGGAGCGAGAGACTAGTAGCAGAACCACCAGCCCAAATATGGCAACAATACTCCATACATGGGCGAATGATGGTACAGGATACTTTCGGGCGTTAGTAGCTTTCTAGCATAATGAAATACCAATGTCCTATGTACGACATGAAAGGAAATTGGAATCTCTGGAAGATCTCCATCGTTCCAGTAATTATAGGAGCCATCAGACTCATAAAAAGAATTTCACAAACTACCTGGCAAATATACCCGGTGAACCAAGTCTCATCCCCAGCTGACATATAATACTAAAGCTATTTTTAAAATATTGTGTGCATATACTTATATCCTGAATTTTATTGGGAAGAGGGCTTGCATAATAATAATATGATTTATTAATTTAAATATTGTCGCAGTGTCGATTATGTGGATAGGATGACGTTGAGATTTGATAGCAGAGTCCAACAACACAATCCTAGTAAAATTTTAAAAAATACGCATCGTCCCTCTATAACGGACCATTTACTTAAAACTCCGATACTCATAACAAATTTTAGCATTGACTTATTTTCCATCCTGAGTCATATCACTTGTTTAGAGATCTTGGAGACTATCCATGTTAGTTTAAAACGACCTGTGATTAGTCCTCTATTGTATAATGCCATATCGCTGTTTTCGTTTTAAATATATATATATATATATATATATATATATATATATATATATATATATATATATATAGTAGCCCTCTCCATGCCATATAAAAAATACCCCTCGATACAGCTCTTGTTTAGTGAGGGCGAAACTAGTCGGCTTACGTTTTGTTTGTTTTTGTTTGTTTGTTTGTTTTTACATTTAATTATGAATATTAATAAAAAATAAATTAAGTCTTGCGATACATATATCCATACATTTACATCAGCAGACACATATCACCTTCATAACCGATCTTTAAGTACTGATTGCCCCGATGAATACTGTCGTCACTTGTGTGTGTGTGTGTGTGTGTGTGTGTGTGTGTGTGTGTGTGTGTGTGTGTGTGTGTGTGTGTGTGTGTGTGTGTGTGTGTGTGTGTGTGTGTGTGTGTGTGTGTGTGTGTGTGTGTGTGTGTGTGTGTGTGTGTGTGTGTGTGTGTGTGTGTGTGTGTGTGTGTGTGTGTGTGTGTGTGTGTGTGTGTGTGTGTGTGTGTGTGTGTGTGTGTGTGTGTGTGTGTGTGTGTGTGTGTGTGTGTGTGTGTGTGTGTGTGTGTGTGTGTGTGTGTGTGTGTGTGTGTGTGTGTGTGTGTGTGTGTGTGTGTGTGTGTGTGTGTGTGTGTGTGTGTGTGTGTGTGTGTGTGTGTGTGTGTGTGTGTGTGTGTGTGTGTGTGTGTGTGTGTGTGTGTGTGTGTGTGTGTGTGTGTGTGTGTGTGTGTGTGTGTGTGTGTGTGTGTGTGTGTGTGTGTGTGTGTGTGTGTGTGTGTGTGTGTGTGTGTGTGTGTGTGTG